>NW_005871159.1:538411-647260 GCF_000147115.1 Myotis lucifugus
TCTTGAATCCCACAGACAATAAAGATAAACTTTACAGATATTTGAGGCTTTGAATGTTTGAATTGACAGGTCAAAACAAAGAATGATGAAGGGTGACTTGAGGGAAATTAATGGAGGAGCCACTTGGTCTTTTAATATATGCTGTAAGGCATCATTAAAAAAATCACAGCCATGATGAAGGACATAGGTTCCTGTCATTATTTTTCTAATACATTTTAAAGCCAGTTGGAAGGTAATACCTCAAATAAAGTTACAAACAAAACCCTTGGGAGAACATTTTGCTTTGCATCTGAGATCAGACCTACAAAGGCATTGCGATGCATGCATTAGGCTCATTCTTCTGAGTAGAAAAGAGAAATCTAGTTACAATGGGCCCTGAAACTTTTGGATCTGCTATCTGGCAGGCAATTTTGCTTTCTTAAGCGTTTTGATAAGTTAACTTTGCTCTCCTGCCAAAAGGCCTCTTCTGAGAACACCCAGTTATTAGTACAAATCCAAGGAGCTATCACCCTGTCCTATTTTCAATTGAACTTGACCTTGAAGAAATATTAAGTATGGCTTATTTAGAGGAGGACAAGAGAATTACTTCACTCCCCTGCCTCTATCAGCTCTTCTTAATCAGAGGAATTTCACACCAAGAGAAATCTGTGACATAATGAATTACTAAAGTGGGAAATCCTCCAGAGGTATATGGCTGCTTTAACTTTTTGGGACTGAAAATGTACTACTGTAAATAGATTTTCATAAGACGTCCCCTGTCACTTTGCCTAGTGAAATAAAGTGATTTCCCCATCACTGAATATTTAGATTGGACATAGGAGGAAAGAGAGAAAATGCTTGGATCTTTTTATAAGGGAAGTTTGTTATTATAGTTCACCTTCAACTTGATCTTCAAATCACAAGAAATCCATATTACTTACATTTTATAATACAAATATAAGAAGGTGGCAATTTTATTGGCCAAAGATGGGTCTAAATTTTTGAAGTAATATTTTCATTTAGGATTTGTCAAACTCTGTCTAAGATCCCTCTGTGGAGAGCTAAATGTTTCTGTTCATCTTTTGGGATCCTCCACATTATACACATATCAACTCACTTCAAACTCTCTTTGTTTAGTCACCAAGGACAATGTCTCCAAGTCATTGATTCTTTTCTCTCCTTTATTCAGTGTATCTAGTCAGCCCTCTGTTCCCCTCATATTTTTTTAAAGATGCCTCTAACCTACCTTTTCATGCTCATTTCCAATTTGGCCACCCTTTTCCTGGCACTGTTGTATGCAATGACCTTGCATAGACCTTCTGAGCATTTAATAGTTTCTCATTACTATGAGGATAAAGTGTCAATCCCTCAAAAGCACTTACAAAGCCCATGGTATGGACTCAAGTTCCATGCCCAGCTTGATCTCCTACTTCTCCTGTGTCTCAAATTCTGTTCCCATTTTCCACAATTCTGAACTGCTATTTTTAGTTAATTTTGCACACTAAGTTGCCAATCACTTATATACTCTCTTCCTGGTACATCTCTACCCCCCTTCACTCTGGACATCTACCCCTTTATTAGCTTTCCCAGTTGCCCCCAATCCACATGCCTAGGGTTGAGGTAGCTTTTGTGATGCCCCTGGATTAGGATGTTCCAACTGGTGCTGCAGACTTGCTCACTGTCTAGTTCCCTAGATAGATTCTAAGGCTCACAAGGAAAGGAAAGGTGGGCGGTTTTATTTATTTATTTATTTATTGTTTGTTTGTTTGTTTGTTTTGTTTTTCCCATACTTTTAGTCTCAGGGTCTGGCCCAATGCCAAAATTCACAGCAGGCACACAATTCATATTTCCTAAAGAAATAAATGAGTAAATGGACTTAATAAATTCATTATCTACTACCTAAAATGCCAGTTTTCTCTTAGGGAGAATAATGGCCCCATTGTTCTCAGTCTCCAGAACCAATGAATGTGTTATGTTATATGGCCTGGGGGGATTAACCTCACAGATGGAATTAAGTTTGTTAATCATTAAACTGACTTTAAGATAAAGAACTTATTCTGGCCTGTTCAGATGAGCCCAATATTACCAGAGTATTAAGTGGGAAAGAGGAAAACTGGGGCATCAGAACTAGAGAGATGGCATCATGAGGAAGACTCAACCATCCACTGCTGGCTTTGAACATGGAGGAAGAGACCCATGAGACAAGGACTTCGGTCAGCCTCGATATATCAGAAAAGGCAAGAAAACATTTTCCCCTGCGGACTCTAGAATAGAATGCTGAAACCTTGATTTTAGCCCATTTAAGATTGTTGATTTTCAGAACTACAAGATACTAAATTGTGTTGTTTTAAGGTACTAATTGTAATTGGATTTGTTAAGTGCTATGGCTCTGTGCTACAGTATTCCCAACTTACACTTTTCTGAATGAGAGCAGCCATCATGGTCATTGACATGGACACACATTGAGAATAACACAGCAACAAGATAGAGGGAGCCTGGGTCCCTATTCAGACTAAATCCATGCATCAGAGCAGCACCAGACCACCTATCAGAGAAATAAACATGTCACCTATTTGACCCACTATTACTGATAGTCTCTATTTTAGGTGCTGTAAGGGAAATATTGTGAGACAAGTTGATGACTATATCTACAGGCCTACCACTTAGATAATATCTATCCCCTACTACATTTTATCAAGGACTTAAAAAGACTTGCAGTAATATTAAGAGTTTATATTTTCACTGGTGCCAACCAATAAAACAAAACCACCACCACCACTTGTGTTCCATGTTCAACAAAATCATTTAATTTTCCTGTTGGGCACACAGGAAGACTCATTCTTCCATACCTGTTGCAGTTGGGTTGGGCCATATGACTCAGTTCTGGCCAATGGAATGTGGGTGGAAGTGATGCATTAACACTTACTGGAATGACCCATAAAATCTTACCTCTTGACCCTCCACTCTCACCTCCTTCTCCTGCAGGGACCTTGGAGACTACATGTTATAGAAGGAGTTGTTATAGAATGGAAAAAGTCTGACCCTGAAGGACTATGTGGAGTGGAGTGCCTTTGCCCATTGTCATTGGATTGTGACATAAACAAGCAATACATTTTATTGGGTGAAAATACTGAGATTAGGGAGATTTTTGTGTAAGAGTGTCATTTCTGCAGCATACCAAGCCTTTGTTTTACTAAAACATCAGTAGAAATAGTTTAGAAGGTTTTATTTTTATTTAAAACAATTTTTAATTTTTTTCAATTACAGTTTACATTTAATATTATTTTGTATTAATTTCAGGTGTACAACATAGTGGTTAGACAATCATATACTTTACAAATTGAACCCCCTGATGTTTTTAGTACCCACCTGGCACCATACATAGTCATTACAATATTATTGACTATATTCCATATACTGTACTTTACATCCTCATGACAATTGTGTAACTACCAATCTGTAGTTCTCAATCCTTTCACCTTTAATATTTTAAAAAGTTTTAAAATATGCTGTCACTACACAAATGCTTATTTATATCTGTCCGTGTTAATCCTCCTCCTCCTCCTCCTCCTCCTCCTCCTCCTCCTCCTCCTCCTCCTTCTTCTTCTTCTTCTTCTTCTTCTTCTTCTTCTTCTTCTTCTTCTTCTTCTTCTTCTTCTTCTTTCTCTCTCTCTTTCTCTCTCTCTCCCTCTTTAATCTTATTTCTTTGCTTCAATATTATTTCCCATGTTTTTGTTGTGTTTCTTAAATGTCCATAATATAGGATTGCGATGTTTGCTGTGGTGTTGGGCTTATTGGACAGCATGTCTCTCTAAATTTCAGAGACCCCTGTTAAAATATGCAATGACTGCTCTACTTATAGTCAGTTGGAGAACCAGCTTTTCTAACTAGACGGTGCTGCCTTCTAAGATGAAGGTAGAAAGGATATAATAGAACAATTATTTAATTTTCCAATTTTTAGAGTGTGATCTTGGGGGATTTGCTTTGGTTTAGACAAGGCAATCAGTGATATAGCTTAGAAATGTTCTAAGTTGTTTGGATAACTCCCAGTGCAACTAAATGTTCAGAAATATTTATAACGAGCAAGCATTTTTGCTAAAATCTTGTGGTTTTAGAGAAGTCTACACAAATCACCATAATGAACAAATAGAGAGTTACTGAATGGTGCGATTTGGCTGGTCCCTTTAATCTAAGGCACCCTTATTTTAGTTCTGTCAAAGCCTCTCATTTGTCACCCACTATGCTGCTGAATCTTTAGATTTCAAAAAGAAAACAATACCAACAAGCCAAAATGACTCAGAATGTCAATGCAATATATTTTCTTTATTGAAAAAAAAATGTACTCAAATAACACAGCTGTGGCTTAAAAAGAAAAGAGAGAGGAATTATTTAAAATGTGTGGATAAAGAGAAACTGACAGAGATGAAAAGAACTAATCCATTTTCCCCAGTGTGGTAGTCAAATGAACCCTTCAGTCCAACACATAACTAGGCTTGAGATAATGAATCAGAAGCTAGAACAATTTCTGCATATTCTCATGGAGAGTACTTAAAAATGCTTTGTACAAGTTGACTTGGCAGACATGCTCCTAGAAGTTTCCCAGATAAATATTCAGAATTCTAATAGGAAGAACTAATTGGTGGTTTCCAGGACATTTTTGCAATAATAAATGCATCAAGAAGCTCAATGGCTGTCACAGTGAAAGAAAAGCTTAAGCTCCCTATTGACTTCCTATTGTGTAGAATGTCCTTTCTATCTCGGGTCATTGTTTCTTAGTCATCTTTGAGGATTGAAAGTGAGTCTGTCACAATACATGTAACATACTGATGACTAAGCTTCAATAACAATACTTCAGCTAGCATTGGCCATGCATTATCTCAAGCTTAAAAAATTAAATGACACGCTAGTATTTTAATTTTAAAATATATACTAGAAGTTGATAATTTTTCTGAAGCTCTGCTAAACAGTGTAGGATTTCTTAGCCTCAGAATATAGTTTCCTATTTCTTGCCATAGTCACCGTTATTATCATGACTCTCTCCTTCAGTTCACGAGTACCAGTAAATTTGTACTTGTTCTGTGTAGGGAACAATAACATTTTTGAGGTGCAACATATCCATTAATTTTAATCTTTTTTTACAGCTTCTCATTCCTATTCACAGAGGGCAGAACAATATGGACACTATAATCATTGTGCTGTATTCTCTGAGGCCAGGCTCTCATTTATCTATTTATTTACACACATGTCAGTCATGGACACTGGGGTGGAGATGAAGAGTTGTTTGATTTTTTTATAAAGCAGCACATTTAGTGCTTGCCTTCAGTATCTTCAGATAAATCCCAAGATGAAAAACAGACAGAGCTCCAAGGGTAGTGTCCAAACACAGTTGGACTTATACAGAGAATGGCCCATTGTATTGTGTCCCACTAAGAAATGTGTACAATTTCTAAACTACGAAATTACTGCTAAGCTTCCTGTAAATAAAACCAATTGTTGCAAGAGTAAGAAATACACAATTTTCCTATTTCAAAGAATCCTAGAAATAGTTCAATTATTACTCATTACAATCTTTACAAAAACTTTTGGATGAGAAATAGGCCTATTGTATGCAGGCATACATATAAGTATATAAAGATGTCCACACAAACACAAATAGGATTATAAATAGATTGACAGACAGACAGATGGTTTGTTTCCTCAAATGGAGTAGACAAAAATATTATGTAACTATAATGGTATTTATTATCTTACAATTTGGATAACAAACTGCAAGTCAACGGCCCCACAGAGATAACTTAGGTATAATGGGATTATGCCCCATTAGATTCAGATTGAAGTTTTATCTCTGCGTAATTAAAGTACCTTTCATTCCAGCAGTTCCCCATGTTATAGTCACTGGGCAAAAGTAGCTGTGTGTCTGTAACTGAGGCAGCTACTCCTCTCCAGACCCATCTTGTCCAAATATGTACCTACTCCAGATCCTCCTCACTCACCATTCCACACACAGCAACTGAATCAAGTCCTTGGCTCATTCTTCTACTTACTTTACTTGTTCACCTCACTCTAGGCCTTTGGTTTCTCTTTCTGGGCTCTAAAAGTCAGGATCATGTCTCTTCAGGCATATTTTCTAACCTTCACATCCAACTACCCTGCCCACAAAATGCATGTTAAATGCATTTGGTGATGAGAGCTCTTCTAAGGATATGTGACAGTCACCAATTGCCATGTCATCATATACTTCTTTCTGTGAAGCTTACTTAAGGAAATGGGGGATAAGGGTTGAGGGGAGGAGTCTAGTATCTAGGATTCTACTCAGGGCTAATGCTCTAGAAATAACTTCTGGGTTTGCTTCTCTCAGTGCCCTTTTATGGCCTCTGCCTGATTCTAGACCCAAAGCCTCCAGTCTAGTGTCTTTCATAAAAAGATTCAACCCCACAAAAGATAGTCTGGTGGTCTCTGATTTTGCTGAAAAGTCTCAAACTCTTTGAGATTATCTAGTGCTAAAATGTTGTCTATTTAAACAGTCTTTGCATAGCCATGAATAAGGATGGCTATCACACCATTAACACCTCAGTGTTAACATTGGAGGGAAGGTGGTCCATTATCTTTGCTTTTATTCATCTTTATGCAATCTTTGTCAATTGTTCCAATGAGATTGTATTACTATTTTAATTTTAAAATACAAAAAATATTTTAAAATATTTTAATTCTTTTTAGTCCCCCCCCCCCGTGGTCTCTTTAAAATGAACTGAAATCTGTCTACATTTTCTGTCATTTTGACATCATAACATAAGAGACATTATAACATAACATTATTACAGAGGAAATAATTTTCTCCCAACAATTCAACTTGCCACTCAAAATATTTGTAATCTATAAAAGGTTTGATCTGAAAAAATAACTGGAACTTTTCCCTTTGGGGATTTAGCATTGGAGTCTCAAATGGCAAATTCACCCTGAATAGTATGAGGATAACAAAAGGACAGTTACCGGCAATGGAAATGCTGGGGCCTATTCTAAGACCACAAGGGTCTCCTTTCAGCCGTAACTTAAAATGCAATTCCCCACAGTGCCAGTAATTCACCTTCCACCTCCTACCCTTTTCACCTCCCCACCAAGTTAAGATGCATTCTCCCACTGTTAACCTTGTGTGACCCCTGGGCTTTCCAGTGAGGCATCATTTCTTTTTAATTTGGAAAAATTATATATCCCACCTGCTTGTTTAGGAAGCAATTACCACAGACCTTCTCTGTTATTTTACCAGATCTCCACAAATCCCTCTGAAAGTTATCCTCAGAATATCCCAGAAACTTCTACCCACCCTTGCTATGTTTTGTTTGTTTCGTTTTGTTTTTTATTGATTTCAGAAAGGAAGGGAGAGGGAGAGAGAAATAGAAACATCAATGATGAGAGAGAATCATTGATTGGCTGCCTCCTGCATGCCCTACACTGGGGATCAAGCCGAAATCCGGGTATGTGCCCTTGGCGATGCTGTATCCTCTGAGCCAAACGGGCTAGGGCACTATGTTTTTTCTTAATGACACTCTCTTTGTGAAGTAACAGACATGCTCAGGATATTTTACAAAACACTCTTGTAACTTCCAGCAGATAAAGCAGGAGGAAGAGCCTTGAACCACACAGGCTCCTCACTCGGTGCCTTTTCCGCACCTTGGGCTGGCTCTCTGCATCTAACACCTCCAGAAGTGAAACTGACTTCCTAGGGCAAGTGAGTTCCTAGGGAAACTGTTCCTAGGGAAACTGACTTCCTAGGGCAAGTGAGTGTTTTAAACGTGCATTGATTTGGAAGTTTGGAGTTAGTGGGAACTTCCTAGGAGCATGAAATGGGCATTTTTCATTCTGGATTATCACAACCTAAATAAACCAACCAGAAAATAAACAAGGTATACGCTCTCACATCTCATAAACATTGACTAGCATGGCACATACTTGGATAAGGAACAAGGTGGCCAAAGCAGGAAAAAAAAAAAAAAAAAAAAACCCTTCCTTTCTAGTGTCACAGATCTCAAGGCCATTACTTACTGTATCTCTCAGGCTGATGCTTAGTGTGTGATTGGCTCTTCTGTTCCTCCCTGATCACTGCTCTTGGGCTGGCTGACCTCTTTCTCATGGCTGAGCCCAGAGGCAGCCTGACATACTCCTGTTTGCACACACACATACGCCACCTCTTACAGGGGACTCTGTTATTGTTTATTGCTGCCTTCCTGCTCTGGCTTTATTGCACCCAGTTTAAAAACCATTATTATTAATAACTTGTTTAGGACAATTCAGGTTCATATATCATATTATTATCCCCAGGAAAACATTTCAAAGGTTTATTATCATCTTCATTTTCAAACAAGCAAGCCAAGGCTCAAAGAAATTAAATTATTTTCCCAATGCCACGTTGTCAAAAGTACAATTAATTTCCTAACCGTGGTTTTTTAATCCAAGAACCAAAGCTCTTTTTTGTATATCATGGTTCCTCCACATTTTTAATACGTTTTAAATTTATACCTTCCTTATGTATGAGAGGAATATAATATATAATGAAATCATGGTTCTTTACTCTGTAATTTCTCCCCTTGTAATCTATCCAGAGACATGTATTTTAATCACCTGCAATGAATGATTATTTATTATATAATTTTATGGTCCAGATACAGGACTAAAACTACTGAATTGCCCTTGGTAATTATAGCCTGTGGGGGAAAAAATCCTATCACATTTGCTTACCTTGACCTACCTTAATGAAGTGATAATGTTCATTATTAGCAGCTGCACATGCAAATGCTCCCTATCTCCGTGCAAGAGTGTCTGAGTCAGAATAAATGCCCTGTTAATCAGAGGTGCTTTGTCTCAGTAAAGCTCTAATAATACTGGTGCTTAATTCTGTGTACTTATTACACAACTGTCTTTCTTCCCATGATATATTTGAAGATAACTGCAGAATTTTTAGTTTTCTGTATAAATTTGTACCAGGGGAGAATGCACCAAACATGTATTCTAGGAAGCAATATTTTGACCTTGACAAGAAAAGTGATATGGATGTTAAATAGATGCTCATTGCTTTTCCCGGCTAACGCATGGACACCTCCTCCAAGGAACCACTGTGTGGTCCACAGAGCTCTTCCCATCACTGATGGGACATGGACAAGAGCATCCAAAACAGGTTGGGGTGGGGATTGGGCTGGAATCACAGTGAGCATTGGCAGAGTTTTCCCTGATCTAAAGGAGCAAAGGGATATGATGGTATGCACAGATTGTCCTATGAAAACTAAATCTTTATGTACCTCCCTACCTACCCTAAAAAATGAGAAGCATGATTTAGATGCTGAGGGAATCACCAGATTTTGCCTCTAGAATATTTTTAGAAAAGTATTGCCATGTGTGGACACTCTACTCTTGAGTAATTTGGATTAAGGCAGTCTCTCCACCTCCCTTTGCTTTGCCTCCCAGTTTACCTCAACCAGAACAAGCCAGGAGTCAGGGGCACACCCCATACGTCAATGCAGTCAAAAGAGAATGTACCAGACATCAATACCTAGGTTCTAATTCCTGCTCTGTAATGAACTTGTGACCTTGGGCAAGACCTGTACCTTCTCTGTGCCTTGTTGTCTTAGTAGAAATAATGCTGACCCTATACTTTCCCTAAGGCTTTGGGAAGTTTATCTAAAATAATTGATATGAGAATAATCTAAAAAGTACACAGCACAATAGAAATAGACAAATATTACTATACAAAATCATTAGCAGGGTGACTTATAAAGTGTATTGTACCTTTGTTTCCCTTGTCACAAGAAAACGGGAGTATATCAAGGCCACTAGACGATGCTCATGTCATCAGGTATAGCTACCCCTCCTCTCCAAATGTATAGCACGGTGGTTGAGATCTCAGGTTCTGGTGTCACACAGATGTGGGTGTAAATCTTGCCCCTGTCTCTTAAATGCTGTGTAACCTTTATCAAGTTATTTCATATTTCTGAGCTTCTACTTCTTCATCTGAAAATGAGGTAATATATTCATCTCAATGGATTATCTTAAGGATTAATGATATAATGCATATAAACTGTAGTTTACAGAAAAACTGGCACATGCTGAGTGCCTAATAAATGTCGTAAATATTATCTCAGTATTTTTTCCATATGATGTAAATAGGATCTCCTGAAAATAAAGAGTCCCAGACCCAGTTCAGTTGAAAGAATACCGGTTTAAGTGAGTTCTAAGAAGCAGACTTCTCAGAACCATTCATGTGTGAACAGGACAGCTCTTCACAAGAGAAATGGTGTCTAGAATTTGCTCAAAGTATTTGTTTAGAATGCTTTCTAATTGCAGTACTTTTGCAGAACACTGTTTCTGTGGATTATATTTTGGAAAATCTTGTTCTCACAAATGAGACATTCATAAAATTTTGGTGAAATCACAGGGTATTATTCATTTCAAAATAATGAGCAGGGAAGGGAGAGAAGGAAGTAGATATACATGTAGTAAAATAAGCCCTGTGTAGATCATATTGGGTAATGCATACATAGGACTTCATTCTTTCTCCTTTGTATATGTTTGAAAATTCCATAAACATTTTTGAAAATATATTAAGCAAACCAGAACACACACACACACACACACACACACACACACACACACACACACAAAGTCTAAGAGGAATGGTTAATCTCCTAAGGTTCACAAACCCATGCAAGCAAAGGCAAATTAACTGCTTCCCTCACTAACTTGGACATGAAGGTCTTCACACACCTGAAGAGGTCACCTGTAGTGACAGCAGTCAGTGAGAACCTGGCTGGCTTCATTTTTTCATATGCTACCAGATACGCCGCTACAGTCCAAACCAATCAAAGGTTGGGCAGGAAGAAAAACAGAATCAGCCTCAGGGTAACAGAGAACTGAACACGTCAAACATTCAATGGAGCTGCTGCAATAAATACTACTAATAGGCTGGACTTGAAGACTCATGCACATCTTTCCTTTCAGCAGGAATGCTAAGGTTTCCAGCTGCCAGGGGATCCAAGGGACTTGCAGTTGGCCTAGAACAGTGGTTCTCAACCTGTGGGTCGCGACCCCTTTGGTGGTCGAATGACCCTTTCACAGGGGTCGCCTAAGACCATCCTGCATACCAGATATTTACATTACAATTGATAACAGTAGCAACATTACAGTTATGAAGTAGCAAAGAAAATAATTTTATGGTTGGGTCACAACATAAGGAACTGTATTTAAAGGGCCAGAAGGTTGAGAACCATTGGCCTAGAACCTATTTTTCTTGCTAGACGGCCCGATTTATTATATTAAGAGATTTATCTTTACTGATAACAATGAAGTCAAATATTACTTTCTGGCTGTATAGGCAACTTCTTCCTAACAGCTCTCTTGTTTTAAATGTCATTATTTTAAGCATACCTCCTTACTTTTAATTATGCCCAATTAAAGATACTTGCATATTCGTATCACGTATTTAATGATTCAAATTCACTCTGGAGCAGTAACAAAATCCCATTATTGTTCACTTAACCTTTAGAAAGTTCACTTATAGCTAACCCACCTGTCACCAAAACTTGTGTTCATGCATTAGTCATTTCCCAAGGAGAGCATTTCATAGTCTCCTAGTGGACTGATTTTATTAATCTCCTATGTGTTTACAATCCACTCAAAATTTATAAGGTGCTTAAGTTTGTTTTCTTCCTCTACATTTCTTGTTTCCTCTCTCTCTCTGGTCATGCATAATGACCTTCTTCACCTGAGAGTTAGCCTTGAAATTAAAGTAACACTTCTTATTTGTTTCTATTGTGTAGTCCAAGTAAGAAAAAAGGAAGAAAATCTATTCTACTGAATTACAGTAATAATGGGTTTCCAGTCTTCTTTTTATAAAATGTTGATTCAGGTTGCCCCGCTTTGACTTCTTATTCCCCTTAGACTTCTAATAGGGGTGTTCCCAAGATCCTTAAGCAAGAAAAAAAGAGGAGGAAGTAATTCAATTGCAAGAATTGGGCAGTTTCTGACTACATGAGACCTACATCTGGGAACCTGAACCTGGGACGAGGCAAGCACCTACACATGAACTGTAAGGAGCGGGCACCTTCTGGGCATAGAAAGCCCACACTATCCTCACTGAAATTGGAATTGGCCTGAAACCTCAGAGAGGTGCTCAGATACTGTAGTAAAGGCAACAGGACCAAACCCTGCCTCCTTAATCAGGTGACCCTTCCTATTAGTAGAAGAATCTTCTGCATTGCTTTGTTGGTTATAGAAAAATATATTTTCACTAATCCACACGCACCTTTGCCCAGCACTTCACCTATAAGAGAACAAGTCAAATTACAGATGTGGGGTGCAGTTGCCCCAGATTGAGATGCAGTCTGACCTCCTTTGGCCAGCACTATGTCCAGACCAGCTTTCACAAGCCCAAGTTCTGTAATAAGCGAGTCCCTTGCTCATTAGACTGAGGTGTGCATTGGAGGATGTTGAAAGCCAGGTTTCTAACACTATAGTTGGTAACTCTACCATTATACTAGAATGGGATACTTAGCTAACATAATTGACTTCAATATGCCTAGGGTGCATCATTATTTTGATATTCTTTGCTAATTAGTTTTCTCCTAATAAGGTGGGGGTGGGAAGTGAGGTCAGAAAACTAACATTTGTAAGCTACCTTTCCAGGATGTGCCAGACACTACCTGAGCACTATAGAGGCACTCTTCTCAACCCATAAGTTTGTTATTCACATTGTAAAGAAGAAAAAAATGAGCTTCAGGAAGAAGCAAACTTCCTATAAATGGAAAAATTCCAAAACTACATTTAGATCCTAATCATACCACACAAACCTATGCCAGAAGGACAGGGATTAGGAATTGGGATGAACATTATACAGTTTCTCTGTGAATTCCTTTCTCCCTTTTCCCAGATGTAATTAGTTCTGCAAATTTGAACTTTCCAAATGTATTTCATCTCGTTCCTTCCCAGTTATTCTAATGGGCACTATTCTAGTTCAGAACTCCTATCTATCGTATCTGCAACACTTTCTCAACCCATGTCTTTGTCGCTACGCCTACGTATTACCTAGAAAGAAATGCAACCTCCTAAGACTAACCTGGAAGGCCCTCTTGGATCTTCTCCCTGTTCATCTGCACAATCTAACTTTCTCCTACCTGGTGGAGGTCATCTGTTCCCAATAGTTCTCAGAGACTTCACAACACACTGTGCCATGACATATGGTGTGTGCTTCCTCACAAAGCCCTGTCAGGTGTTAGAGAGCCTCCCAGCAATTCCTTCAGCCCAACTCCTCACTCGGATTTCCTCTTCCAGGAATGGCAGGGGCCCCATCTCCTTTATGTATAAATCTGGTTTAGCAGTGACCTTATATGCTCTTACAGCTCCCTGAGCCACCTCTATCATAGCACTCCTTACGATGTATTGAAATCATCTGCTTACTCATCTCATTTTCCACCAGACTATATCCTCTTTTCATATAAGTAGCAGGCCTCATTTTTTGCCTAGTCTTCTCTATAGGAAGCACTTGTTAAATAATGTTTACTTGAATTTGCTCTCACCTGCATCACCTCAACACATGCCCATACAACTTGTCCCCCTATAACAAAAATGGACTAGAAATTATTTCTTATTTCACATTCCACTTGTAAAGCAGGCAAAGGAGTAGAATGACTATAAGAAACCTAGAGCAGGATGCTAAAGCAAGCAGGAGAAAGGGAGAAAATCTAAACGCAGAATAAATCTCTGTAAACCCTTACAGTAGTGAGAGGCACAGGCTTTGAAGGCAGCCAGAGAGAGATGGAATCCCAGCTCTTCCACTGACAAACTGTGTGATTTTGAGCAGGTTGGTGAAGCAGCCATAGACAGTATGTAAACCAATGAGTGTGGTTGTGTCCCAATAAAACTTTATTTACAAAAACAGGCAGTGGGTCTGATTTGACCTGAGGACTGGAGTTTGTTGGCCTCTGCACCAGAACAATGCTTGCAGAGGTTAAACTTAATATTATTGCAGATGTTATTACTTCCCTTGGAGAAATTTACTACCTGGCATGTGATTCAAGTTTTGACCTTTCATCCAACCTTTCAATCATGTAGCTCCCCCTATAACAAGAATACATCTCACCTATTTGTATTAATTGGAATCAATACAAAATGGGCTAGAGTCTGAGACTCATGATCTCAAATGATTTCCCACCACTCCTCATTTACACTAATCATCAGAAGTAAAACCAATATAGTACTTTCTGGAATAATATAGCTCCCTCTATAATTCCAATCATTCTGAAACACAAAACCTAGTTTGAAAAACTGCTAAAGATACTACAATGGGAAACACGAGCCAATAGAAGTTGCCTGACTGATATGAATGATTTTGTTCATTGGAAAATCATTGATGTTGAATGATAAGTTATGTTAATTAATAATCTTGCTAAATTAAATTAAGATGACATCAAATGAAACCAAGCCACTAAACTGCTGAATATGGAATAAATCACTCCCTTTCTTCCCTCCAGGATCACATTGGTATATATATATATATATATATATATATATATATATATATATATATATATATCAGAATTATTTGTATATATCTGATTAGCTAGTCATGACATTCATACCATGAACTAGGAAATTAAGGGTGACCAAGGGGTGAGGCAACAGCTATGTGTTCTAGCCGTGTTGCTTGTGCTGCTAAATTGTTAGTATAATGATTTAACTACCTCCAGTATTTTTTCCAGGAGCTAACTATCAATAAATACATTCTTAAATGAATGTCTGCCTCCTTTTTATATCCACTTTTGCAAGCAAATATATTTTGTAGAGTTTCGCCAAAAGAAGTCATTATCTCCTCTGCTCACATAGTCCCCTCAGCTTATTAGATCCTCCAAGTGGCTGTGTCTACCTGCAGGGCCTGGACCAGAAGTGGCTGCTTCTACTCAGTGTGAGACAGGAAATTCTCTTGCTCTTTCACTCTCTCAGTGTAGCTCCAATCTCCCTCTCAATTCTGCCTTACCCACTCGACCCCAGCTCCCTGCGCTTACACCAGCTGCCTATTGGCTGGGGTACTAATGGTTACCACATCCGATTTCGTAACCACATCAATCTTAACCACTGACTTGGCCAAATTTGATGGACATACAAATCACCTTGTAAAATTGCAGATTCTGATTCAGTAGGTCAGGGTTGAGACCCAAGTTCTGTGTTCCTAACCAGCTCCAAAGAAATACCCAGGATTTAGGTCTAAAGAATACACTCCCCAGGCTTTGACTCTTGCAACGAACTACTTTGAGTTGGTTGCTTCTTCCAGCACTTACCAGGTCTCCTGACTCCCAGGCTGACCTGAATGCTGATTACCAGACTGACATACTCCCAGCTCACACCTTCCATTTCAGACTCCTCATGGGTATCTGGCCAGCTGTCTCAGCTAACAATAACAGGACAAGTCTCAAAAGAAATGGATGGGGGGGATTCTCTCACCTTGAGGCATCTTCCCCTTCTTTGGAGAGGTATCATCTTTGGAGAGTGTCTGGTTTCATCTCCACCCTAAACTAAACCTCCTCCATGCCCCACATTCAGGCTCAATGACAGAGTTAGGTTCTCTTTTAGATGAAGGTCTTGCCAGTTTCCACCAGCAGCAAGTGACTGCAGAACACTAGCTTGGAAGTGTTTGTAGTGTTCAGGCCTGGTCCTCTATTGAGAGAAGGGTGCCAGTTCCCCGACTCCCTGGGAGTGCTGAGGCTGACTTGCAGCCTTCAGGCTGTTATTCCTCACTTCCAATGCTTTAAAGCTTTTTATAAGTCTGGGCTTACACTTGGCTTTGCTTCAACATGGATGAAATGTCAAAATTTGTAGCTTCAAATTTAATCCTAGGCAGTTTGGAGAAATCGCACAAATTGGCTCATTTTTCAAAACGGATCAGATGCTTTTTTTTTTCCTGTCACAAAATTAGATTTTGTTCATTTGGGTCTGTGTGTTATGTGGGGAGGGTGGGTGTTACGAGTGAAAGACTCTTTCAAGATGGGAAATACTTACAAGAGTGTAACTCTTAGTATCAAGGAAAGATATCCTCCTTTCTGAGCAAGTTAGCTCTGAGCCATCAGTCCCCACCAATACTGCTGTGTGTGAGGAATATGCTGCTTTACCCAACAGCCTTCCATCCCCTCCTCTGGTTTCCTGGGGAGAAGGATGGGCCCTTGCCCCCAGACTTCCATAGGAGCCAGTCTTAACAGAAGTCTCTCCCTGAGACACCTGGTGTCATACTGTACCTTTGTCCTGAGGGTGGCACACAGCTTAGAGACTGTTCTTCTCAGAGAAAACTCATATTTTGAAGCACTTTTCTCAGTTACTTTGAACCTGATTCCCTTAACCATGCCAGAGAAATGAGACACTATAGTCATTGCATATAGGGACCCTCCCAGTCTGTTCATAAAATGTATGTGTATTTTACCCATATATACCCAGGGGTACTTTCAAGTGACCAATTCCCTGCTCTTATGCCAGCTGCCCATTGGCTGGGTCACTATTATTCAGACAAGTTCTGCTTGTTATCACATTCAATTGGGGAAAGACTTGTAACCACATTAGTTTTAACATCCATTGACTTAATCAACTTTAATGGACATGCAAATCACCTTGTAAACTGCAGATTCTGATTCAGTCGGTCAGGGTTGAAGCCCAAGTTCTGTGTACCCAACCAGCTTCAAAGAAATAGCCAGGCTCTAGGTCCAAAAACTACATTCTGGCCAACAAGGATCTGGGCCACAATGCATACAGCACCAAACATAGAGAGTAGCAGGTTAAAAATCCAAGACAAGCCTTCAAAATGGAATCTTCTCTGCTTTAATTATACTCTCTATCTAGGAACCATGGGGCCAGGTAACTATTGGAGAATTTCTGTAACTAGCTTAAACCCCAAAGATAATTTATGATTCGGCCTCTTTCCCTACCGAGATCCATGGTGGGAAATTATAGGATTCTCAGCCAAGTGTCTACAAAAGGCTGATGATCTTGACCCTTCAATTCGAGCTAAATAGACAAGGTACTCTGGCTCCCTTCTATTCCCAGGAAAAGTCCCATTGGCATACAGAAAACCTCTACTCTCTTGTCCTCATGCACTTCCAGCTGTCCCCAGCCATGGCTCAAAAGGGCAGGCCTTTTCCAAGGTGGCAGTCCCTGACACTGGCAGCTCCCTGTGGCAGAGTCACCAGTGGCCACTCCCACAGGAGCTCCGTGTTATGCTTCTCAACTTCTTAAATAGTTGGGCCATCTGCCAGGTCTACAGTGGCCAGGCTTCTTGGAGAACACTCTCCTACCACCTTTAGGAAAGAGTTCACAGAACCCATTGGGAATAATCCTATGGTTCTTCTAATAAGACGGTAATGATAGCTGTATGCTATACTTTCTTTGATGGTATACTTTCAATGAGCTCAGACTGTCCTATGATACTAACAAATTTTATTTAGATTGCTCACACCCAATCTTAATGAGGTAAGGCTGTTGCTGTTCCACAGCCAGGACAACTGAGTGATCAAGTGATTTATCCACACCAGCATCACTGGTCAATGACAGAGCCTGAGTTTGAGATCAGGTCTGGCTAACTCAGCAACTAATCTGTACTTCCATACTGCACTGCCTCCCTGATGTCCTTGTCTTGGTTTGGGTGAAAATGTGTAATTCACGGTGCCCTAAATCACGTAGCCAGCCAAAACTTGTTGTATCCTGGAAAAGAATATGGACTCGTGGACTTTTCTTATGCTCAAACTAAGCATTGCCCCTGAATGAATTCTGCTCTGGAGGATTTGGCGGGAGCCCCATATTTATTTCCTCATCCTGGCACAGAGACAAATATGCAAATCAGTTCCCAAGATCTGTCCTGACATTTTGCAGTTTCTCAAAGTATCAGATCAAAGTAAACCTATTGGTGTCTAAAGAGCCCCAGCTAAAAATTACTCCATTGCCCGGCCAGTGTGGCTCAGTGGTTGAGAGTCAACCTATGAACCAGGAGGTCACAGTTTGATTCCAGGTCAGGGCACATGCCTGGGTTGTGGGCTCGATCCCCAGTAGGGGACATGCAGGAGGCAGCTGATCGATGTTTCTCTCTCATCACTGGTTTCTCATTCTCTCCCTTCCTCACTAAAATCAATAAAAAAAATTAATAAATAAAAATAAAAATTACTACCATTAAAGCTATTCACACTATAGATAAAGGTCAAGACTGCCCAAACCCCTAAATTCTTTTTTTTTAATATATTTTATTGATTTTTTACAGAGAGGAAGGGAGAGAGATAGATAGTCAGAAACATCGATGGGAGAGAAACATCGACCAGCTGCCTCCTGCACATCTCCCACGGGGGATGTGCCCGCAACCCAGGTACATGCCCTTGACCGGAATCGAACCCGGGACCCCTCAGTCCACAGGCCAACGCTCTATCCACTGAGCCAAACCGGTTTTGGCAAAACCCCTAAATTCTTAAAAAAAATGGAAGCATATCCTCCCTTCCTTTTATATCTCCCAATAATAGGGTATACTACAGACACTTAATAAAAGCTTCCTGAGTTCAAAACGGAATGAGTGTATGCAATATTTGCCTATGTATATTTGACTGTTGTAACCAAAACCAATAATAATGCACATATATGTACGTATAACAAAATACAGTCTGGATTGATTTTTGCTCTCAAATATGTTTCATGTAATGTATATAACATGTCTGTCTATTTTAGAGCCTGTCATATATATGATGGTTTTATATATATGAAGTATATGTATAAACTGTATATATACATATCTATATATATGAAAGGCTAATATGCTAAGTGTCCGACTGTCCAACCAGTCACTATGATGCACACTGACCACCAGCGGACAGATGCTCAATGCAGGAGCTACTGAGCTGCTGTGACTTGGCAGCGGCGGTTCTCGGGTGACATACCCTGAAAACAAAGAGGAAGGAGCCCAATTCCTTGTGGGGCGATGCGATTCCACCTTGGGCCATGGGTTATGTTGTTGCTGGGGCACTGTCAGTCCTGAATCTGGTTTACTGCACACTTGTGTTTGTGTTTCACACCCTGTACAACAGCAACTTTGCAGAGTGCCCTCTCGTACTCCGAGACCCCTTGGGGGATGTCAGAGAGCTGGTTTTGGCCTGATCACCACAGGCCAGGCTGAGGGACTCCACCTGTGAGAGGGACCCCGCTCATTCTCCAGACGCCAGGGAGGGACCTTGGCAGGTTGACTCCAGGGTGTGTCCAGCCCATCTCACCCAGTCCTGCCCTGATGGCCACCTTCTAATTAATTTCCTTTGAATGTGCACAAATCTGTGCACTGGGTCACTAGTAGTCTATAATCAAACTGGTCCCTACACATGATTGCTATAGTATCTCATTCATCTGGCATTAAGAAAAGAACATTCAAAGAATTGAGAAAAGTACTTTAAAATCCAGTGCTTATTTTGATTTAAATCTATTGGATAAAATTATTTTCAGAATATACTCCACAAAGTTTCATAACCTAATAAAGATATATGAACATTGTATAATCTTTAAAAAAATCATTCAAGGTCACAGTGGTGACCAGTGGTTTTACTATGTGGTGGAAGCTAATAGCTTGAGATTGGGGATGTCCTCCAATGTATTTTCTCACCATATCCCCTATAGCTCTCACATTGATTCTTATCTGGCCCCTTTTCACAAGAGGAGTGCAGAATGGTCAACTCTTTGGTCTTCTGGGCAAAAGGCCTGCCTCTCTCTCTACAGAATTAGTTATTAAATCAAAGCTGATACTACTTTCACTAACCTTTTTTTCTATAATGACACACATACATCTTCACTCTGTATAAAACATCCTGGGACATTTCTGTAGTCTTTAAGACATTTTGTTACACAGGCATCAGTGATCCCTTCAGTATTCATTAGCTTACTCCCATTCTCTTCCTCTCTCCTTCTCCTCCTCCTTCCTCCCTCATTTGCCCTAACTTAATGGAGAAACATTCCCATTGGTGGCTTTGGGGTTCATATTTCTAAAGCTCATTAAAGGTGTCAATGTGTTTTTCAAGGGAAAAATAAATGAGACAAAAAAATTAGTTACCATTTTAGATCAAATAAGTATGATGCTTGAATCCTGAGACAAATGCATTTCTAAGACTCAAATAACTAGGTTTTACTATATAATATATCTCTACTAGAGGCCCGATGCACGAAATTTGTGCAAGGGTCGGCCCTCACATCCCTGGCTGCCTCAGCCCTCGCAGCCCTGGCTTTGTCCAAAAGGTCATCTGGAAGGTCGTCCTGATGGTCGTTCTGCTGTTCGGTCCATTTGCATATTACACTTTTATTATTATAGATTGCTTCACTTTACTTGGAAAAAATAAAAATATATTTGGATTTTATTATGACTTTGAAATCCAACCTTTCAAATTAATAGGGCATTTCTATTCTTAATTCCCATTTCACAAATTTATATATTCATTCTTTCATTAATGAGACAGGTCATATTTAAATGGAGGTCGGTAGAAGCGAGTGAATTTAAAATACAGAATAAATCAAAGATCTAGGATTTTACATTCCCTATTTAATATTTTATCACATGCTTCTAAGTACTTCCTGAATCATACTCTTCCCATGCCAGACACTGGGCCTTTTATGAGGCCCTAAAGGAGAACATAGTGTCTGTTCAAGGTTTTAAAGCCTATGTCACAGACAAACCCACCAGCACACCAAGGTAATATACCTTCTTTTAAACTAAATTAAACTTAAATTGAATTTGTAGAGGTGTTTGGGGACTACACAGAACTTTCTGAAATCATCGGAAGCCCCTGGATAAGGACAGCATGGTGTATGCAATCCACCCTCAAGGACCAATCTTTTTTTCTCCATCTACCCAAAAAACCAGCTCCCTCCTTCCCTATCAATTCTGGTAACAATTCTGGTACCTCCCAGCTCTCAGAATATTACAAAATAAATAAATAAAAGAAATCAGAGCATGGAAGATCACTTTTTAAATCATGTTTTTCAAATTGGAAACATAAATTAATTTTTGGATTTTCCCCCCAAGACTCCTAGTATTTAACTCCATCCCCCCACCCAACATCCCATAACTATGCTAGTCCTTTCTTAAGCTTGATTTTTAAAGGTATGTTAAAGAACACATTCTAGTTAAAGAGCTAATAAAACACAGCATATGGTCTACCTTCAGGGACTTCTGAAGGTAGTCTGTTAAATTTTACCTTATAAACAAAGCAACATTACTCTGAATGTCCCCTCTTCTTTTTCCTTCCATCATTCACTTCCATTAACACTTCCTCAAAAACAACAAAAAACAAACAAACCCAAAACAAACAAAAATGCATTCACTTGATTTCCTTCAGATCGGCTGAAATGGCAAAGTCTCCCTTAACAGTCTTGTCCTACCTGCTTAACTCCTGAACTCTATACTCCCTCTATCATAGGGTATGACTTTAGATTATTTTTAACTCCTATTTTAAATAGCTTCACCTGTGTTGTGGAAACTCTGTGTTCAACAAATCTCAAATGTAAGGAACTGTCTGCCCCATCCCACTCCCTTTCCTGCATTTTCCCTTCTGTGGACACCCTTATCCTCACTATTTCCTAAACAGAGGCCCCTTGTCATCCTTGACTCCTTCATCTCACATGTAATCAATGACCAAGATTTTCTACTTCTGAAAATACTGTAAACCTATATTCTCATCTCCATTTCTATTACTATTCCTTAATTCAAACTCTCATAAATTCTAATTTCTTGATGAAGCTACCTAACTGATCTCCCAACCTCTAATCTTGAACCCCACCCCCACTCAGGACCATCCATCCTTTATACTGCTATAAGACTGATCTTTCTCAAAATTATAAATCTCATCACTTCCTTCTCCTGCCTAAAATCCCGCAGGGTCTCTCCATTATGTTCAAGGTAAAATTCATATAACAGCATAAACAAAGCCCCTTGTGTCTGGTCTGGCCTTGCCTAACTACCATTTCTAGCCCCACCTCTGACCACCAGCACCCACCTTAATAATATTTATAGCAGATGCTGATATGTAGGGGGTATTTCCTCAGTCATGGTGTTTTTATACCATTTAAGCCTCACAATTCTGTAAATGAACAGTTGTTACTATCCCCATTTCACAGGCTTACCAAGGGCACTGAGTTTGGGTGTAGACATAGGCAGAGACTCTGTGCTCTGCATCTGTGTCCCATCCACCTGTGGCCCCACACGCTTTCACACCTCTGTACTTAATACTTGCCTCTCTATTCTCATGACAATTCTGCCTCTTTTCTCCAGACTTGGTAAGCAGTCCCAAGCCCCAGGCAGAATTGTCCCTTCTCTTGCTGTAATCATAAAGTCTGTTTTATACACACATCTATTCAGTACTAATGTTAAACTACTGCTCCACATCAGCTCATTCCTCACCTTCACCCCAACTCTAGAGAAAATGAAAAAAAAAACAAAGAAATTGAAGGTGCCATGTACCAGGGCTGAACATTGGAGGAAGGTCCCATCCTATATAATAAAAACTCAATATGCTAAGTGTCTGGTCATCCAGTCGGCCGTTCAACCAATCAAAGCATAATATGCTAATGATAAGTTAAGGCCGCTCAACTGCTTGCTATGATGTGTACTGATCACCAGGGGGCAGACAGTCAACCAGTCAACCAGTCGCTATGGTGTGCACTGACCACTAGGGGGAAGACGCTCCGACCAGTAGGTGAGCTTGCTGCTGGGGTCCAGCCGATCTGGACTGAACAAGACAGGCTGGACATACCCTGGAGCCCTCCCTCGGTCCCTCCCTGGCTGGCCAACCTCCTGCGTCCCTCACCAGGCCTGATTTTGCACTGGTGGGGACCCTCTGCCTGGCCTATGCCCTTTCAAAATCCAGGACCCCTCAGGGGATGTCAGAAAGCCTGTTTTGGCCCAATCTTGAAGGCCAAGCCAAGGGACCCCACTGGTACACAAAGTTGTGCACCAGGTCTCTAGTTCTCTATAAATACTTGAATGCAAAGAATGGACAGATTATCAGTGGCTCTAGAGGGGTCTCTCTCTTTCCTTTCTCACTTATCTCACCAGATATGATCAGAAAGGTAGGATCAGAATTGGTGAGCAGGGCTTAGATTCAAGCAGAAGGAGGTGGTGGATGGGGCAGGAGAACCTGGAGAATACCTGCCTAGGGCTTGAGTTAAAATAGGCGGCCCGACTCCTTGGATTAAGAAAGAAAATCAAGTATAGACAGTGAATTGAAGACCAATTTGGACTAGTATTTATATGCCTGCCCTTTCATTAACTCTTAAAAGACATGGATCTATCAGCCTTTGAAATTCTCTCTCATTTTTATCTGTAGCTCATTACCTGTTAACCTTACAAGGTATTTATTGAAAACAAAAGACAGACACAAGAAAGAATAAAGGTAACAAACAATGAAATGACACATATGTCATTATTTTCTCTAAATTTGTTTCTGGAATAATTATAGTTGCTAATGGCCTATTACACCCACTATATTAGCATGTAGAATTTAATGAGAAAAACCCACACCGGTAAAATTATGATCACTCCTCAAATTATTTCAGTCCTCAAATTCTGAGATACAAGAGAGCTTTGGGGGAATTAAGGCAAAATTGATTTCCCCAGAGGACGACTTTGTAGAATCTCTACCATTAGACTTGGAACCTCTGTCTGCATGAGAAGAGAGTGGCTGTGAGAATCCAAACATCTACCAGTCAAAGCCACAGTCCAGCACAGGATCCCAGCGATCACCCACCTCCCTGAACCCCAGAAACTGCCCACCTTAAGAAATAACAATGATGAGGCAATGGAATTAAGTAATGCCCTAATAAATAAAACTTTTATACATTTTTCTTCATATCTCAGACTTAACACTGTTTGGCATCACAATAGGTTTTAAAATAGTAATAAAAAGAGAATTTCAAGGAGTCTCTTCCTAGTAATATTACTTAAGCAGCATCTTATAATCTAGATTCCTTTTGACCATTAGAATATTTCCCAGTAAATACTGGCTTAAGGAGAAAGAGGAAAAGTGTACAAAATATAAAAATATAACACAGAGAAAAGTGTGTTTGCAATTAAACATTAACAGCAGTGAAGAGGCAAAGAAGTGACTAATGGTGTCCATGTGATGCTGTGTCCATCTTCATACCTCCTGATGGATTTCCAGCACAGCAGAAGCCTCCCTGACGGTAGTTATAGTGTGCAGCCTAGATAGAGAAGAACAATGCAATTTAGTATGTATTTTATTTGCATATATACACGCACACATATATATGCACGTCATGTCAACATTGACTAGCATGAATATTATATGTACAAGAGTTGAATTAAAAAGATAAAAAGAACCCTGGCTGATGTGGCTCAGTTGGTTGAGCATCAACCTGTGCATTGAGAGATCTTGGGCTTTATTCCAGGTCAGGGCACATACCCAGGTTGAGGGCTCTATCCCTAGTATGCAGAAGGCAGCTGATCTATGTTTCTCATCAGCGATTCTCTCTCTATCTATCTATCTCTCCCTCTCCCTTCCTCGCTTTCTAAAATCAATAACATATTTTTTCAAAAAGATAAAAATTAATAATTCAATTTAGAATTCTCAAAGTAAAAATAATCCCTTGGGTAGAGCTTTTCAAAAACATGCCACTTGTTCATGCCACATTTCCTGTGCTCTAGTGATTTTGCTGTCCTCTAGTACAGTGGTCGGCAAACTCATTAGTCAACAGAGCCAAATATCAACAGTACAACGATTGAAATTTCTTTTGAGAGCCAAATTTTTTAAACTTAAACTATCTAGGTAGGTACATTGTTATTAACTTAATTAGGGTACTCCAAAGCTGGCCTTTGCTAAAAACATTCTCAATCTGATTGAGGTACGTTCGCTGAGGTCGACCCCTTCCAACTCTCCCATCCACACTCGTCTTGTATACTGTTTCAGATAGACGAGTGTGATGGAGAGTTGGAAGGGGTCCACCTCAGCGAACGTACCTCAAACAATCTACTCCCCCCTGCGCTGCATATCCCGCAGCCCTGCCTGTGCCATGTCTCCCATCAACTGACACCCTCCACTTCTTCTAAAGCCACTTCTTGAAAACCGACTTCTGCGCATGGGCCACGAAGTTTCAATCACACTGTACGTGCGTGCCCGCACGTGGTATTTTGTGGAAGAGCCACATTCCAGGGGCCAAAGAGCCACATGTGGCTCTCGAGCCGTGGTTTGCCGACGACTGGGTTAACTCAATGAACTGTTAGAGTTACTCATATTCAACACATTAGTTCTTTTCTTTGAAATCAAACTATTTCTCTAGAGGGTCTTCCATTAAAAGCAAATACATTTCAGACTCAGAAAAGGAAAGAACACAGATATCAATTAATTCAGAGTAATTTGATTGAATTGTTCTGGTAAAACATTACCCATTCTAGACTGGCTTCATATCACCTCACTCTACAAGGGGTGTGGGGGGAACTGCATGTCACCCACTTTCTTAGCTCCTTAATAACAACAAAGACAAACAAGGTTTGTTTGTTTGTTTGTTTTTCCTTTGGAAAGTTATAAAGAAACCTCTGGTGGCCACTTCTCACCCTTCTACTCTGGTCTGAAGCAGATCCTTCTAAAATCTGCAACTCATCATACTCTTCAGCATACCTCCCCTGGAGATGCTTCAGCCCCTAGAACCTAAGGGCTCCTCCTTGCTTCAGCCTGACTGCCTGCTGTTTGCCCTGAAAGCTGACACTCTGTAAGGAAACAGCCCTTGTCTTCCTCTGGCAAAGCAATGGCCCTATTTCCTATAAATGACTCACGGGAGCAGGTGTGCTGAACTGTCTCTCTCCTGGTTGGTTTCTCTAAAGGTTTGTAGCCTTAAGCCACTTGCTTCCACATAAATTCCTGTCTTTTCATTGTTGAGTGTTGAATATGTATGTGCTGCTCACACTTGTGAGTGAATGTGCAGAACACAGAGTCAATCTGCTGCAAAATTATGAGGTGGATGAAATTTGCCTTCAGCCCTTCCTGTCAAATTCCCATCTCCTTCAGAAGAAGAAGTGTCCTATTATTTTATCTCATAACTGCTCTATTAAAAGTATTCTCTCTACTTTATTCATAATAGAATATCAATAGTTGATAAGGACAAAGTGTTATTACTTCCAAAATAGATGCATTTTGGTTTAGTATTTGAATTTTTTTTCAATTCAACAGAGAAGGCATTAAACACCAACAGTGTGTGTGTGTGTGTGTGTGTGTGTGTGTGTGTGTGTAAGGGGTTAACAGTTGTTACTTAGCCCTTTTCACATGTAAATTTTGTGTAATTTTTACAATTTAGGAACATGAGTAGGGCTATCAGCTCATTCCAATCCTGGGCTCTAAGTTGTTAATTTGCCCCCAAATGTTAGACCTATTGTAAATAGCATGGCTGATCTTCTACCTCCATATTGTGTGTTTGTTCCCCTGTACCATAGCAAAAAATGGCAACACCTCCTTTTATTTGTACTTTCATTTTATCTTTTTCATTTGATTCTGTACCTACATGGTGAGGAAACAAAAGGTCAAGAGATCGGTCACTTAAGCACAGTGAGAGAACAAGATAAAAACCCACATCTTCTCACAGCTAGTTCTATAGCACCCCCACTTCTGTTTCCTACTTATTCGCAGAAAATATTTTTGAAAAATAACTAGACCTCAAGTGAGTAAGAAAAAAGTGGGCTCAGAGAACCTGGGGCCTTCTCAATAGCCCTCACTTCAGATCATAAATTCAGGTACCTATTCCACATTCTACTGCTGGGATTGGCCCTGACTGGACACAGAAGACCACCTACAATCCTCAACTCTTTACCTACCCTGAGCCTTTAGGGGAAATGATACTGGATCCCCAAACTCACTTGTTCCTTGTGAAGTAGAATCAGCATAGATTAACGAGAATGAATTTTGAAACTCAATAGACCTGAATTTAAATCCCTGTTCTGCTACATCCTGCCTAGGTAAACTCGGGCAGCTCACTTAACCTCAGTTTTCTTATCTGAAAAAGATAAGAGAAGGGATAACATGGGGCTCTTGTGAAAATAAAATAAAGAACCTGGCAGAGTGACAATGTCATCCCCTTCTCTCCTATCTTTGCCTGCCCAAGTCTTATACTCTCAGCTAGTGATAGAAATGTTCCAAACAGGAGAATCTTTCCCGTTGTGAGAACTTAATTTTGGATCAGTGCCATGTGGAACTGTAGTCTTGGAGTTCAATGGGTTTGGTCCCAGATAAGGAAGAGTGATACATAATGGTTGTTCAAATGAACACAGCTTCATATCTTAGTTGCTCTACAATCAAAAACAGAAAAAGGTAAAGGGATTAAGCAGTACACATTGGTAGTTACAGAATAGTCACAGCCATGGAGATTAGAACATAGGAAATATAGCCAATAATATTGTGATAACTATGAATGGGGCCATGTGGGTACTTGAAACATTTGGGGAGACTGCTCTGTAAAGTACATGATTTTCTAGCCACTATGTTGTACATCTGAAACTAACACCGAGTAATGTTGATTGTAAACTGTAATTAAAAAATAAGTAAAATATCAAAAATAGAATCACTGTTCTCACTCTCATGTCATCATCTCCTACATATCTCATTATCTGATTTCAGGAATTTTGATGAAGCAAATAAAGCTTTCCCACCCTAACCGGTTTGGCTCAGTGGATAGAGCATCGGCCTATGGACTGAAGGGTCCCAGGTTTGATTCCGGTCAAGGGCATGTACCTTGGTTGCGGACACATCCCCAGTAGGGTTGTGCAGGAGGCAGCTGAACAATGTTTCTCTCTCATCGATGTTTCTAACTCTTTATCCCTCCCTTTTCCTCTCTGTAAAAATCAATAAAGTATATTTTTTAAAAAAAAGAAAATAAAGCCAATCCTACTCCTAAGTGATAAGCACTAACCCTAAGTAGGAAGCACATTGGAGTGGCTTGAACCCCATAGGATTCTGAAACCAACGAGTGTCACTCATTTCCAGCTTCTGAAATTTTACCTGAAGTTTTCCAAAGATTTCTTCTTGGTTGCTCTCAAACCACCAGTTTGGCAACAGGCAAGTTTGTAATCGATGACCTGGTAAATGATGGGGTTGTACATTGCTGATGATTTTGCAAGTAGGGTTGGCACCACAGAGAGCTGTATGGGGATGGAGTCTGGCCTCCCAAAAGCTGACCACACAGAGACAACTGCGTAAGGAATCCAGGCAATCAGAAAGCCCGCACAAATCAACATGGCCACCTGGTGAAAGAAGGCAACAGGCAACAAAATCAAGACACCTGCTGGGAATACTGGTGTGGTGGAAAGGCAGGTAAGCTTATGTATACTCAATACAATCTATTTTATTTCCATTTCTCCTGTCTGTAAAAATCACCTCATATGAACTTCTAAAATGCTAGGCTAGGAGAAGTTATTACAATTCTTTATCCCACTTACCACATTTCATGTATTCTTCACTCCAGAATTGAATGTACCCAAAGGCCCAAAGTTTAACCCTATGAACACTGTCCCACAGTGCCTACATGGCGCTGGAAATCATGCAAAAAAGACATCATTGCTTCTGCAATTTCTTGACTTCTCAGCCCACGTTGAGTTAAAAACTAGATGGAAAATATGTTCACCTTGATGAAATTTTACATCACCCGTATTTGCCTCAGGAAACTTAGAGACTCTGCCCTTGTTTGAAATTCTAATATGAATCTTCTTCAGAGATTTCTATTAAATGTTATTTCTTTTGGTTCAAGTCTTTCTTACTGAGGCTCAGATCATGGAAATTCACTAGCTACAAAGTAAAAGAATCACCAAGCTTTAACCAAAGTGACACAGTTGTATAAATGAGACTTTTCCAGAAAGCCCTGTTCTCTCTCACAAAAATATATTTACATTAAAGGCCTCTAAACTTTCAGGCCAAAGAATAATTAGAAATAGGATTTAAGCCCTGAGCAGTGATTAGAGTGACAGCCTGAGAACCCAAGGGCTGTATCTGGGCTTCAGGTTCAATCCCCACCCTGGTCAGGTGTGTGCAGGAAGCAACTAAATGATGTGTCTCTCTCACATTGATCTCTCTCTCTCTCTCTCTCTCTCTCTCACTCACTCTCTTGCCCCTCCTTTCCACTCTCTTTAAAAAAATCAATGGAATAAAGATCCTCCTCTGGTGAGGATTAACAATAAAAGGAAATAGGATTTAAAACATCCTCTCGAGTTTCTCACAATCTGCAATTCAGTCCCATTAGTAATGTAGCCTTAATTAGTGCCCTGCAACCATCTACCTGGCCCTATAGAATAGATCCTCTCACTTTCATTCAGCAAATGCTTTTTAAAAAGTGCTTTGGGCAAGAGACACTAACAAGTGCTGTGGAGGTACCTGTATCCCTCTAGAATCCAAGGTGCCTGACTGTATCCCTCTAGAATACAAATAACTACAGGACAAGGCTGAACAGGAGTTAAGTGCCAGGAGGACACAATTACATGCTATGGGACACACTGAGTTTCATGAGGGATGTAGCATATAACCTTCACGTTGGCAAGTGGAAATAATGGAACAGTAGTGAGACCAGCGTGAGCAAAGGCACAGACAGGTATGTGTGAAGTTCATACAGGAATTGGTGAGCAATATACTTTGGCGTATGAGAAAGCAGCAAAGGAAGATAATGCTGGAAAGAAGATAACATCCATGTATGTAGGGTTTTGTATAACAAATAACTGAGCTTGCACCTAATTCCATACGCTCTGAGGCACTAGTAGGTTTTTGAGCAGGAGACATAATGAGAGCTGTGCTTAGGAAGATTAACCAGTAAAATGAAATGAGGAGGAGGAAACCAGGAGATAGAAAGGTCATTATTTATACGTCTGATCCAAAAGTATTATTGAGCATCTCTTGTATGTTTTGTGTTGAGGATAAAGCAATGAATGAAGCAGACACAATCTCTGCCCACATAGAATTATTACTCTTATCAGGTTTTTTTTTTGTTTTGTTTTGTTAATTCTCACCCAAGGATATTCTTCCATTAACTTTTAGAGAGAGGGGGTTGGGGAGGGAGAGAGACACAGAGAGAGAAACATCGATGTGAGAGAGATACACATCAATTGGTTGCCTCCCACAAAGGCCCAGAAAAGGGCCTAGCCTGCAACCTGGTATGTGCCCCGCCCGTAATCAAACTCAGGACCCTTCAGTCCACGGGCTGATGCTCCATCCACTGACCCAAACCCACTAGGGCTGGTTTTAATTTTATTTAAACTTGAGCTATTTCAGGTCCTCATTGATGGAAAGTACACTAATTTCAAAATATTCTTACTGTTATCTACTAGAATATTCTTTCTGTTAGATAACCACTTAACATCATCAATAGGTCTGCAATTATAAGTGAAACAACTTATAACAAAACTAACTTTACCATAGGCTAATTGATATAAATAAGAGTAAAGTTCCTACAACATCTCATCAACAATAGAACAAAATGACATCTAACAAAACATTATTCAAGGACCTGCTATAATGAAACTATCTATATTCAAATCAGTCCGCTGTGTAGAGGATATCTGGTTGTGTTTGTTAGGGTTTATGTTTCTCTTTTGAGTATATCCTGTACCTTAGCACTGCCAGCCTCCCTTCCCACCCTAGGCTGTTTTATGGACCAGGCATCACATGACCAGGTTGACCTGAGGATTGCATGCCCCTGGCTGCAGTAGCAGGAACAGGGAGGGGCACATAATAGAAAGAGTATAATCAAACCCATCATGAATTTCTAGGGAAATGGGCCTTCCTTTTACCTTTGAGTTCCCTACAGCCCTGGATGGAGCTACCAGAGGCCAGGGGCCACTTCTTTTCCCATCCCCTTATTTAGAAATAAAATAACAATTCCCAACATCAAGGTCATGAAGAATGGGTGTAGAGGATCAATAATGAGTAATGGGACACAAAATATTTTATTAATAGAGTTAAAGCAACAATATTTATGCATCCTTTTTTGCTTTAGAAATCCATTTGGAGCCCTGGAATGGGGCTCAGTTGGTTGTGGCATCATCCTGTACATCAAAAGGATGTGGGTTCCATTCTGGGACATACCCAGGATCGGGGCTCTATCCCAGGTCAGTACACAAATGCTGGAGGCAACCAAGTCTCTCTCTCTCTCTCTCTCTCTCTCTCTCTCTCTTCCTCTCTAAAAGTCAATAAAAACATATCCTCAAATGAGGATTAAAAATAATAATAATAGAAATCTAGTTGGATAAGTATTTTTTACAGCAAAGTCATTTGTGTGCATGCGCATTTCAACGTGCTTTGTGGGAACAGAGTGCTGCTTGCAGGAACGGTCCATACCCCTCAGTCTGCTTGGCCTGTGAACAGCCTGTCAGCAGTGCGCATTCGCCCCAGGAACCCTGCATGTGTGAGATGTGTCAAATAACAAGCAAATCTACCCTTAAGTCTCAGGTTCTAGAATTTCACCCCAAAGGTTCAAGGTTCATCTCTAAAGCGTAACTGCAGCAAAACAACAGCAAAAACCCCTTAACAATATTTAATTTCACTCCACTTTGCAAATAGAAAATCTGATCCCAAGGAGATGAATCAAATTAGCCCAGACCTCCCGTGGGTCCCGAAGCCTGTTCTATAGCCTTGTGTTAAGGTCCTGAGCCAAAATTCTCACCTGTGCTTCACAGTAATAAACCAGGCATACCACACACGCACAGGTCCCCTGCCTGCTTGCTTTCTCATTTTTCTGCAGAAGATTCCCCGGGTGAGATTGTATTTGGTTTGTTCTGTGTGAGTTTTGTTTGTAAATGTAATGGAGGCCTCCAGGCTCACACTGAGGGTCTATTTTTTTCAAACCCCCAATAAACAATAACTATATAAATAAAACTTGCTTTAGCAGCTGTCTGGGAACTTAACATAGCACCCTCCTTTCTCCTTTTGGTGAGGTTTTTATTTCACAGTATCTTAATTAAAAGCTGTTTTCTGTATTGCTGCCAGTCATTGACAAAAAAATAGATCGGCACTTAGTCCATGATACATTCCACATTTTACATATTTTCTACTATCATGGAAGTGTGCAATGGGCGACAGGAAGGATCAAACACATTTTCATTTTGTTATCCCTTTTAAAAGGGCATAGGAGAATTAAACTACTGTAGTTTTTAAACACAGCAAATAAATCAGTGTGGTTTTTCTGAGATTAGAATAAAGCTGAATACTTTAAAGTGAATGATTAGAAAGCAGGTTTAAAGCAGAAAGAATGAAGGAACCGTGGATTTAAAAGGTATTAAAAATGTTACTTATGTTTTTTAAGTGAATACGAAATTAAAATGAGGGATGTTCCTTATTTTCAACCTTCTCATGTTAAAATATATTCCACAAAATATTAAGCATTAAAATATTCAACCTGTTTTAAGATATTCTACAAAATCTTCCAAAACTTTCATGTAGCGCTCAGTTTTCTCAGAACTTTCTACTCAATTTTCTACTCAATGTGTTCAATCATTTCTGTAGTCTGTTCTTCACCCTCCTCATTTCTGAGTGTGTCCTCATTTCTGTCTTCCAGAATTTTTCTCCCAGATATTCTTAAACCCGCTATAACATAGGCACCTGCACCTGTCTGCTTTCTCTAAGTTGTTTAGTTTTTAATTGCTGCACTTTCATCACTGCTTTTTGGTTCACTGGGAAAGCAGTAGAACTTTAAATTCTTAAATTGGGCAGTTTTTGTGGGAGGAAAATCACAGAATACGTGTTTAGCTTCTACAAAAGAATCACATCTGCAGGCCAGTTCCTTTCAAAATCATCTTGCTGCAGAGACCAAGGGATATCATTGTGTTTCAGCTCCAGTGCAGGCTGGCAATAAGTGTCATGTAACTGATATTGCCCATATGGATCAAGTCCAGTGAATTAGCCAATTAAAACAATAGGATTGAAAGTAAATTCTCCAATTATAGGGTCTGCTGTTGGACCCAACACACCTGAACCTTCCCAGCAGAGGAGATTTCCAAGAAGGGGGGTCCTGTCCTCTCCATGTGGGTGGTGTAGAATTGAGGGACAGTCACTGATTTGGAAATACTTTGGGCTTTGGATTCTCATCTTGGTTCAGCTCCAAGGACCAATGTGAATGAGGCAGAATCCCCGAGCCTCTAAGAACCACTATTTCAGTTCTTCCCATCAGGCTCCTTTGCCCTGATATGAGTAAGACTTCAGCCAGCATCTAAAGCCCCATGCCCTCTCGAACAACGAAATAGATGTGAAGAGGACATGGAATTGATGTGGAAGTAAAGGCCTAACAGAAAGACCAAATAGATGGAAGAAATTTCTTACCAATATTGGGACTGAATCAGATTGCAGAAGCAGCTAGACCACTAATAAGAAATATATTTCAGTGTTTGGGATGAGATAAGGTCACAAGAAGAGCCATCACCACATCTGTGCAATGAGAGAATGGTTAGGGAGTCCTACAATTGACAGGAGCATAGGAATAATAAGATTTGGTTTTGTTTTGTTTTTTGTCTTGGGTCTAGTTAGAAATTTTATAGATTTGCTCCCAATTGGAGTGGGGAAATGATATTAAAAGATAGTAATGCAGTAGTAGATGCCAGTTATAAGACTCCAGCCTGTCATTGAGTGATAATTCCAATGGTACAGAGGAAGGCAGAGGACTTGACATCATGATCTCCCTACTTTCGCCCCCAGACTCCTCATCTATATAAAAGCAAGGGTGGTGATATTAACCTTTCACACCACCTTTAAGAAATTAAGTAATTCAACAATTCTAAGAATATATGGTTTGAGTTTCTACCTTCCTTCTATGTTATCAGCAAGATGACAACTAGAGCCAACTGCCCCAAACCCTCCTTCAAACACTTTTCTAGAAAAAAGAAGTCTTGAGAGCTTTGGTGTGTCTGCCATATGTCACCCCTGGTTGTGATCCAAGTAGAGAACATCAATTCATACTTTTAAAAAAAGAAGCAGAAGAAGAATTCTGCACTTCCCAGTTGCAATTTTCTCAAATCTTAAAATACCACTACTCTATAAACAAGCAAAAGCTTGTTGAGAGGAGAGAGTGTAATTAGGTCATGTCACTCCATGCATCTGTGTTGTAGAGTTTTTATCTAAAACTGAACACAATATTCCCCAACAAGGTAGTGGCTGGCATATAGAAAAGAAAATATATATATATATATATATATATATATATATATATATATATATAAACATAATATGCAAATTGACCAGACGGTGGAACGACCAGTTGCTATGACGTGCACTGACCACCAGGGGGCAAGCGCTCGATGCAGGAGCTTCCCCCAGCCCGCAGGCATCGCCTGATCAGGGCCTGCCAACCAACCTCTCAGTCCTTCCCCCTGGCTGGCAGGCTCCAATCACCTGATGGGGAACAGGAAACTGGGGTTGGGTGGCGGTGGGGGGTGGGGCCGGCTGTCAGCAGCTGGGAAAGATGGCCCTGACCACAGGTCAGGCCTAGGGACTATATCTGTGCTCAAATTTTGTGCTCCAGGCCTCTAGTACATTTATAAGTATCTGGTTCAACAAAACAAGAGAGAGTTCACTGTTCATTACAGATGAACCAAGATGGGGATACTACTATTTGGAGGTGGGCAAACACTCAGGCACTCAGGTGGGGAGGCCAGGTGGTTTTAGAAATAAGAGCTATTATCACAGATTTTTTTAAAATTTTCAATCCTCACCTGAGGATAATTTTCCATCGATTTTTAGAGAAAGTGGAAGAGCAAGGGAAAGACAGAGAGAAATACCAATGTGAGAGAAACACATTGATTGGTTGCCTCCTGCATGCATCCCAATGAGGACCCAGGGAGGATCCTGCAACCAAGGTACATGCCCTTGACCTGAATCAAACCTGGGTGTAGGGCGCGGCTACAGTGTTTTGGCCAGGGTCCTCTCATTGCCACGTGCAAGTCCCAGCTGGAGGGCAGGGCCCTCCCAGCACAATTATAGCCAACAGCTATGGTGGTAAGCTTGAACCTATGGTCTGAACACATAGCCCCACGTGCCTGTGTGCTAGAGTTCAGGTGCATGCAATTGAGTGAGGTTGGAACTCATGAGAATGTTGTAAACAACGTGATCACGCCCCTACTTTGCCTCGTGGCATCTGCTATAAAATAAAGACACGGCTTGTGGGCGCTGGCGCTGTCTCCTCATCAGGGAGCAGCGTCCCACCGAGACCCAGCTTTCATTCTCTTGTCTGTCTTTTCTCAATCCTTTCACCCCCGCCCCCCCACTCAGGATCACCTTTGGCCGTAATACCTGGGACCCTTTGGTCCACAGGCATCATGGTACTCTATCCATTGAGCCAAACTGGCTAGGGCACCACAGACCTTTAAATAATCCAACCAATCAGCCATTTTTACAGAATCTCAGATTTGTATTTTTTAAAAAATATATTTTTATTGATTTCAGAAAGGAAGAGAGAAACATCAATGATGAGAGAGAATCATTGATCAGCTACCTCATGCATACCCCACACTGGGGATGGAGCTTGAAACCCAGGCATGTGCCCTGACTGGGAATCGAACCATCCTGGTTCATAGGTCAATACTCAACCACTGAGTCATGCTGGCAGAGCAAACCTCAGAGTTTTAGAAGGTAACTTAGTTATCACTTAATTCCCTCCCACAGCTTTTTTTCACAGATGAGAAAACTAAAGTCCTAAGAGGGAAAGTTCTTGACTCAAGGTGAATCCGTCAAGATTGAGTTCAAGCGATAGAAATAGACCTTGGCTGAGTGAAACAGAAAAGGAATGTGTTGGTGAAGACACCGCCTCACTGAGAATGCTGGACTTAGAATTGAGGCCAAGCAGGCAGAAATGATACCCAAAACTATGCCCTGAACTAGTTCTGCTGCAGAAACTACTGCTGCTGTAGCCATGACCTGGGAAGAGACCTCCCTGCCTCTTTATCTGGTGTCACTAATTTCTGAGACAGGCTGATGTAGCTGTACTCTAGCTGCAAGGAAATCCTGGAAAATTAATAACTGTTTTTTTCTGTATCTTTTAAATTAAGAGGTGATCTTTGCCAGTCCTGCTTTCCCACATTCCTCAGCAAGACACAAAATGTTGGAAATTCCTCAACACAAAAATTCCAGTCACAGAAAGGGGCTCAGCCACTGGCAGCCAAAATAAATAACAAATGTCACCTATATGAGACTTCTTGGTAGGCTAGTGACAAAACTAGCCATAAAGTAAACAAAATGATATGGTTGTTAACCTCATGGGCCTTATTACCAGTGGTAAAACCAGACATTGAGCAAATAATCACAAAAATAAGTATGTAATTGTAAATTAATTATATATTGTGATACGTTCTAAGAAGAAAATATAAAGGCAGCATGAAAATCTATATAATAAAGACCAGGGTTGTTACCACTGAAGGCTGGACCAGACCAAAAGTCAGTGCTGGGTTTCCCTGGTGACCCAACACTGACTGGGCCACTCTAGGCCCCTGACCCAGCACTGACTGCCTAGGGGGCTGCAGGTCAGGCCTGGAGAGGCCTGAGAGAGAGAGGCAGGGTCTAACCGTAGCCTTTGTGGCAGCTGTTGATCAGAACTTGCCTCTCTTTCTCTCCCAGCCTGGCCAACAGCCCCACCTCCATTTCTCTCCAGGCCTCCATCAGGGCTGCTGATCAGCCCCACCTTTCTGATCAGGCACCATTGATAGGCCCAGAGACGCTGACTGACATAGAAACCGACCAATCAGAACCAAATCTGGGTGAATGTAAGGAGCCAATGGCTGCCTAGGAGGCGGAGCTTTAGATGCTGACTGGGATAGAAACTGACCAATCAGAACCAAATCTGGGTCAACTGTGAGGAGCCAATGGCTGCCTAGGAGGCAGAGCTTTTGACGCTGACTGGCATAGAAACTGACCAATCAGAATAAAATTGGCCAGCACAGGAGGGCAGTTAGGGGCGATCAGACAGGCAGAGGCAGTTAGGGGCAATCAGGCCAGCAGGGGAGAACAGTTAGGGGCGAGATCAGGCCAGCAGGAGAGGGAAGTTGGGGGCGAGATCAGATTGGCAGGAGAGGGCAGTTGGGGTCAACCAGGCTGGCAGGGGAGGGCAGTTGGGGCGAGATCAGGTCTGCCAGGGGAGGCCAGTTTAGGGGCATTCAGCAGCAAGCAGAGGCAGTTAGGGCAATCAGCCAGCCAGCCAGAGAGTTCGGGTGATCAGCAGCAGGCAGAGGGGTTAGGGGCAGTCCAGCAGGAAGGCAGGTTAGTGGTTAGGAGCCCAGCAGTCCCAGATTGTGAGGGGGTGTCCGATTACCACAGGAAATCAGGCCTAAACTGGCAGTCGGACATCCCCCCAAGGGGTCCCCAATTGGGAGTGGGTGCAGGGTGGGGCTATGGGAACCGCCCCCCCCCCCCACCCCGTGCATGAATTTCATGCACTGGGCCTCTAGTATTATAATAAGAAGACTAATTCAGTCAAGGAATGTTTCTCTGGGAAGTGATATTTAAGCTAAGAAGAAACAGAGAAAATAAGTCAATTCATTAAGTGAAAAAAGAAAACAATGCAGTCAGCCTTATTACAGACTACCCTTAGAATTCACATGGGGTTCCCTGAATGCGAATCATCAATGATAAATGACACTTGATGAGCAACAAAGGAGAGGAATCCTTTGAGGGAAGCAGACATTTATGTTCATGAATTTTAAAAAGAATTCACAATCATGGTGAAAGAACAAAACAAAACACCTCCTCAGGAATAAAAGGGAAAGTGGGGCTGAAGCCAGGGGTCAAGGGACCGCTTAACACTCATCAAACGTAATTAGGCTAACTTCATTTATTCAATTATGTATTCATTACAGCAATCTTGATTAAGCATCTAGCAGGCACCAGGCGATGGGGGGCAGCAGCAAACAGTGCTTGCCCTCACCTACCTACTGTCTTTCAAAAAAGAGCAACAAACATGAGATTCAGTAAAGTAAACGTGCCAAGTGCTCTGATGGCCTACAGAGGGTCTTAAACTAGGCAGGGACTTTAGAGGACATAGGAAAATGAAGAGAAAGCTGGGTACCCACAGGATCTAGATACTAACTATAGGTCTGGGGCACGATAGCTGACCTATACCTGTTAAATGAATAAATATGAAGTTCTAATAGAATTTGCCTAATAATACCTGGAAAAATTAATCTATGCTTCTGGTATTTCCTTCCTGTGACTCCACCACCTCTCTCTGTAAAGTAGCAGCAAGGGCCTTCATTGCCTTGTGTGAAGGTTTTTAGAAGCCAACATACCCAAAGAAGTAAAACATTCATTTCTCAGCGTCTGAGTTTCATAAAAGAAACTGGAAATTTACGAGAGAGAACATACATTAGAGAAGAGGGTTTTGAGTGGGATTAAAATGACTTTGAGTATCCGCAGCCAGAGACTTGAAGGACTCAGGGCATTAGGCTTATTATGTGAACAATTTAAGGGATGCCTGTGCTGTCGGAGCCAGTGTTCCCACTGCAGCGTGGGTGAAGAGCTTACAGCCAGAAGGCGAGGGAGGGCAGCAGAGGAGCTGGTAGCTGACCTGGAGAAACTGTTCTGAAGCTGCTCCACTGAGCTAGCATGGGGTGGGGAGCGGGAGAGCAAAGGGGCAGGGATGGGGTTCTGGAAGCAATATAGCCTCAATGCTTTGGGGATAGAAGAGCAGAAAATGTATGCTTCACTTTTCAGGGTTTTAACCAAGCTCCCAACATTTGCAGTCAAAAGATGGGGAAATAGCTGGAATTGTTAATGAATCTAAAGAGGCTTTATAGTTTGGACAAGAAAGATGCAAAGTGACCCATGACAAGTGATGACTGAGACCAGAGGGAACCTTAAATATCTCAGCAATACCAGGATCAATAAACAACCAGCAGACCAGGAGCCCCACCCATTGGCACCATGGAATTATAAAGACGTGAGAAGAGGACAAAAACTCTTGATTCAACTGAATTTATCCTGATTGTTTAACATTGTTTTACAAGGTCAAATGAAGACCTAAAAATGAGGTTAGGCTGAGTCATAGACATCGATATAAAGAGAATATTTTTTTTCCCTTTTGGTTTCTTTAGGATTATCATTATTTTATTTTACTTTGCACACCTCTGCAATTTCTGTAGTCTGTGAAATTTCAGCCTGCTACAAAAGCCTAGCAAAACCACCTTTTAAAATAAATTAGAGGGAAGCTACAATGTGGAGAAAGGGTTATAAATAAAACATCAATTTTTTAAGTTGACAAAGCCAGACTGGCAAAACGCAGGCCAGGTAATAACCCATCTAGAAATAATTAGAGTACACAAAAAAGTAAATGATTTTGATCCCAGAATCCTCGGAGGTGGCCTTTAAGTAATAAGCTTTTAGACCAGGCTGTTCTGAAGATCAGAAGCTCCAAGCAAACAGGCAAATTGCCAGTCCTGAGAGGTAGCTAAATGAAGGAAAAAGACCCAGCAGGAGGCTTTTTTTCCTATTTATTTTCACTCAGTATAGAAAATCAAGGTCAAAATTAACTAGTAATTTAAAATAGTTTTAATTTAGTACAGAATATGCCACAATAGGAGGTTGTGTTTATTTTTCACTGTGAGTTCAAGTTTGACTTCAGGTTTTTGCACAAGTATGAATAATTAGAAACCTTATATGTTTGGTTATTTAAATATAGATTTTATATATGTAAATGAAATATAGAAATCCTATCTAATAAAAAGGAAATATGCAATTTGACCATCACTCCATCACAAAGATGGCAGCACCCATAGCCACAAGATGGTGGCGCCCAGTCCCTTCAGCCCCGCCGGGGGAGCAGCAGGCAGTCGGCACAGCTGGACCCACCCCCAGGAGTCCTCCAGTCCTTTTAGTCCCGCCGGCAGCGAGCCAGCAAGCGGGCCCTGCAGACAGCAGACAACAGGGCCTGCTTGCATGTCACCATGGCATTGAGCAGGCAGGTCCTGCAGAGAGCAGAGAACCACGGGGAGCGGGCCTAATCCATCAGCAGGACATCCCCTAAGGACTCCTGGATTGGAGAGGGTGCAGGTTGGGCTGAGGGAACCACCCCCTGCATGAATTTCATGCACCAGGCCTCTAGTAATATATAATACAATATCATTCAGTATATATTTTAGAAAATATACATAAAATAAAATCATGCACATATATACCTACACTTTTCATTTAACATCTGTTTGGTTAATCTGGTCTGGGTGAGCCTGTTTAATCTATACAGTCCAGGACAAGGAGAATGATCATAAATCAAATTAAATGGTGTGTGCTGAGCTTCGCCTCATATGGATAATGAGCTTCAGAAGTTACCAACCCTCTAAGAATACACAAGAAAACAACAAGATTCCGGCATATGCATAGTTGTGAGTAGGTCAAGTCAAGCAATTAAACAAACAGGAGATAGAATGATGAGTAACAGACTTGAAGAAACTAGAGAAGGGCCTCATGCATATGAGGACCCAGATTCACTAGGCAAGACTATCAAAATGTCTCAAAGCCAATGACACTGGGGGATGGAAGAAGAGAAAGTCATATGACATCTCAGCACCCTCAGGGTATGTGAAATTACAGGGCTGCAAGGTCAACTGAAATCCACAGCAGTGTGATAGACATCGTGTTGTTTCCCTGGGCCAACTTCCATCAATGACCAGAAAGGAACACTATCACTGTTGCATTCACCCAGTTCCTAGAACAGTGCTTGATATAGAATAGAATTTGGATTAAATGTAACCCATATGTAACTTGGAGTTATTTATTTTTTAAGATAGGAACTCAAGGAAGAGCTGAACATGAATAAATTAATTCATGATCCTACATTTTATGAAAAAATTTTCCCTACTTTTAGCCAGTTATAAGATAGAAGGAGATCATGATTCCCAATTCTGTATTTTTGTCTATGAAGAGCTGCTCTATATTTAGGTTATTGGTAAAGACTATGAATGATGAAAAGTTCCGTCAAACTTCCTCCTGCCTAGCAAGTGGAGTTTAGGGTGCAAAAGTCAACTGGAACAAACTGATGGTAGCCAGAGGGAAGTAAAGTGGGGAATGGGTAAGAAAGGGAAAGGAGAAGAAAAGGTACAAACTTCCAGTTATAAAAAACATAATAGCCCTGACTGGTTTGGCTCAATGGATAGAGCGTTGGCCTGTGGACTTAAGGGTCCTGGGTTCGATTCCAGTCAAGGTCATGTACCTTGGTTGCAGGCACATCCCGGGTAGGGGGTGTGCAGGAGGCAGCTGATCGATGCTTCTCTCTCATCGATGTTTCTAACTCTCTTTCCCTCTCCCTTCCTCTCTGTAAAAAATCAATAAAATATATTTAAAAAAACATAATAATAATAATAAGTCATGGGAATGTAATGTACTAGTATAGTATAGGAGAAACAGTCAATATTATCATAGTAACTTTGTATGGTGACAGTTACAAGACTATTTTGGTGATCTCATAAGGAATATATTAGTAAATGTTGAATCACTAGGTTATACATCTAATATTGGATGTCAACTGTATTTTAATTTTTAAAAAAAAGAATCTTTAGCTCAACTGTGCAACCAAGAGATCTTAGAACAACTGAAAGTCAGCAATTTGGAGAGAAGAATGACTAAGATGAAGGCCCTGACTTACTAGGAAGCCATCTCCAGTCAAGAAGGAACTAGTAAGGGAATTAGTAAGGTCCCTGAGACCTTGGTCCTTAAAGTAGGCGGTGATGACACCTGCAGGTGAGCTATCCAGCAACATGGTTAATTGGGATACCAGAAGGAAGTACTAGAATTTCCATCTACATTTACTTTTATCTTTAAAATATAAGATGGAAAGTCCAGTGTACAAATATTAATTACACAGCTTGATATTATCTGTATGTCACTTATTGTGATAATATGAGCTGAAAAGTATTTTCCACATGAGGATGAGACGTGATGAAAGTGTAAAGAGAAAGAAGAAGTTATGGTTTATTTAACATCTTCTATGCACCAGATGACAGGATAACATGTTTTACCTCATTACGTCTCCACCATAACCCAATGTGATAGATTATACTCATGAAGAAATAGAGATTTAAAGGTGTCTAGCTTTGGGTCACAAACCTGGCAAGTGTTGGTGATAAAATTAAAAACCTAGTTTGTTTGCAAATTATCTGCCCTTTTCCTTATGTCACAATATTTAATTTGCTGCCAACTCTGAAAACTAGCATTTACCAGGGGACTCAAACCTACAGAAATTGCTCCTGTGTTAACTTTCCATAGGAAAGCAGATGTATTAAGTTCTTACTCTATAAATAAAGTGTGAGGGTAGAATGTCTCTAATCATGTCACCAATCAAAGTCCATACAAAACAGTAAATTCTGTGAGGCATTTTATAATTCATAAAAGTTATGATTCTTATGCTAAAATAATGTATAAGAACCATTAATATTCTATACAACAGAGAGAATAAGTCTCCATAGATCAACTGTATAATTTTGGTAAATATTAGAATTATTGTGTGTATGTGTGCATGTATGTGTGTGTATAAATGAGAGAGAGACAGAGACTGAGAGAGAGACAGAGACTGAGACAGAGACAGAGAAAAGATATACCACAAGGTTTAGATAAATAATAACAAAGTTCAGAAGGACATAAACAGTAGAGATTCTAAGATCTCCCAGTCTCCAACATTCCCTATCCTTTTTGCCCTTTGAAGTTTTAAGTGATTAGAAAACACCTCTGTAAAGGATTACCGCAGTTACCTTGGTCAGTTTCATTTCCAGCATGTGGCTGCCATGGATCCGACTGTCAAAATGAGCTACTTTTTTGGAGGAGGACTTAACCTTGGCAATGATCTTCACGTAGGAGAACACAATCACAGCCGTTGGGAGTAAGAGGCAGAAGAAGAGGATGTTCAGGATGAAAATCTGACCCCCTACTGTGGCCTGGGCCAGCCACCAGTCCAGGGTGCAGGAGGTTCCGAAGGGCTCTGGTACGTAGTCCCCCAGACCTACCAAGGGCATGGTGGTCCAGAAGGAAGCATAGGCCCAGATGAATGCCAGGCAGATGTAGGTGTGCTTCCTTTTCAGCCAAACCCCTGGAGGTGGAAGAAAACCATTACCAAGATATAATCTGCCCTCCACCCAAATACCTCCCCTCGATATGTCAAATTCCACATCCAAAGAGTTATTCCATTAGCTTCTGGGAGAAGTGGTCAGATAACTGAAGCCTGAGGGAGAGCGGAGGGAAGGTAGGAAAGTTCCAGAGCTGGACCTTTTTCTAAGAGAACAAAATTGGAAGTGATTTCACAGGGATAGTTTGCTCTAGACATCTGGGAGCCTTTGGAGAGGGACATGACAAAAGCTGGGGAAAGAGGACAGAAAAAAAGATGAGAGGATGCTGAAGACAGTGGAGGATCTTGGGGAAGCATCCAGAATGAACTTTGAGATCCTATTCAATGCAAGAGGCCAACTGGTAGACTGAACTAAAAAAGGCATGTATTAGTGGGTCATCCAAGGTAGAATCAAATGACAAGACATTGCTTATATTTTCTACATGTGTACCCTTCTCCCTAAAAGCTTTTGTGTCTCTCATTTCTCTTGTCTTCCTAAACACTTGTTGAGTGGGAATTGTGGGCCATTTATCATGGCTGTTTGAGGTGACATTGAAATGGTTGACTCTGCTTGGTGAGGGCAGATTTTGAAACTTTCAACCTTATGAACACAAGAGCCACACTCACACAGCCTTAGGGGAAGAGGGAGGAAATCTAGGTAGATGGTATTACATTCTACAAAATATTCTGTGAAAATATTTTCAGGAAAATGAAACAAAAGAAAAAAACATAATGAGCTCCATTTGTCAGCACTAGTGTCTATTAACTAAAAGAGAATTCCAGGAGGAAAAAAACAGTGCAATCATCTGGAAGAGCTGGAAGGCACTGGTGAGCATTTCCCAAAGTTCAACACAACCACCACGGGCAGGTTGGCTGCAGCCCATGGGAAATTATTTCCACCCCCTGCCTATCACCTCAAACCACAGGGCCTGAGAAGTGACCCCTTCCTGCCTTGGTCTTACAGTAGCAGAAAAGAAATATCAAAATATATTAATAAAAAAAGAATGACTTCTTGGGCAAGGTCTGCCCCCTACTGAGTGCCCTGTGAGGTGTGGGAAGGCAGCAGGGCCTACGTCTCAATTCTAGTATTTGACCTTCATGGGACCTGTCAATGTTAGTGTTCTTATGAGTTAAACGGAAGTAAGACTATATTGCTTATAGGTTTTAATAAGATTAAGTGAAATAATGCAAAGCCTCTCTTGCAAGCTATAAAGAACTACAGTAACGTACATTTTTCACTCCTGGGATTTGTCTCATTTAGTGCTAACAAGAAATAGAACAGATTGTTTATATACTCTATTGTCTCTATTTTTTCAAGTACATGGCATTTAAAAAATTTTTGAGCACAAGCAGATAGGGATAACAACTATATATGTCAACTCTTGGTTATCCATTATAATGGATAAAACATGAGCATGGAAAATCCCATATATTTACGGAATGTGCAGAGGCATACTTACAAGCATTTATGGTTAGGGTTACTTGGTGAGGTGTTTTATACTTACATTTGAGTATGGTGAAAGGCTGTCAAGTACAGGAGGGAGTAGATTAGTAGGTTGGTTCTGTGTTGCTCCAGAAGTCAGAACTAGGACCAATGGGTGGAGATTACTGGGAGGCAGTTTTGTCTTAATATAAGGAATAACATTGTAACAATGATAGCAGACCAATCAGAGAATGGGCTGCCTTGTGCAGTAGTAAGCTCCCCGTCACTGGTCACTGGAATTATTCAAGAAGAGGCCAAGTGGCTGTCTATCAGGGATGTCTTAAAACAATTTATCACATTATATGGGAGAAAGGTCTACATATCCCCAAGCCATCTTCTAATTCCAACAGTCTAAGACATTGTGTGGAGGGTTCAATAGTGTGTCAAATCAAATGATGAGACCATCCTATGGCAGTTCCACCTTAGAAGAAGCTAGGAAATAAATATACACAGTTCCCATGGGAGTTATGCCCAGCAATCATTCTAGGGATGGAGAAGATCACCTCTTTAATTGACACAAAGCCTATGTTTAAGAAAATATTTAAAAAGCAGAGACATTAAGGCTTCATATACCTCCAATATTCCCAGGAAGTTGAACATTTTGCCTTCTTGTCTATAATATATATAAATATCATATTACACTATATATTATATCAGATATAATATACTAGTGCAGCGGTTCTCAACCTGTGGGTGGCAATTCCTTTGGCGGTCGAACGACCCTTTCACAGGGGTCGCCTAAGATCATCCTTCATATCAGATACTTACATTATGATTCATAACAGTAGCAACATTACAGTTATGAAGTAGCAATGAAAATAATTTTATGGTTGGGTCACAACATGAGGAACTGTATTTAAAGGGCCAGAAGGTTGAGAACCACTGTACTAGTGTATACATGTTCACATTTTTCTTTTTTATTGACTTGATTGGGGTGACATTGGTTACTAAAATCCTATAGGTGTCTGGTGTAGAATTCTATAATACATCATCTATATATTGCATTATGTGTTCACCACCCAAATCAAGACTTTTTCCATCACTGATATGACCAAATATAAGATTATAGAAAGAATTTGACTCTGAAGTCATTTAGAATATATATAATTGTGTATTTTATCTTATTGGGAATTTTAATTTAATCTATTTCTGTTGGAAGTTTTAAACTGTTTACAAAAGGAGATGCAATGTTTAAAAAAAATAAAAGAATGAGTGCCGGATTGTGAAGATGGTGGATCAGGACCCTCCCCTTTCCTGTGCATGATTTCCTTGGATTTGGGGATTGTAAACTTTTAAAATATAAAGGAAAACCCCATTACATTGAGAGTGGCAAGTCGACTCAACCTTTCCCACCTCGGGCTCCAGACTGTACTCTGTCCTCACGGTTACAGTCACTCTGATTGGCAGATTGAGAGACAGAGCAGCTGAATCCAGAGGGAGCCAGTATTATTCCCTGGCTGCTCTCGGTTCTCAATATTGAACTCACGAGCCCAAATGCATCTATTGTGGGTTCACTAAGTTCCCAGAACCCCAAGAAGTAAAGGTAATAAAAAGTTATTCTAACATGTGGAATATTCTAATCACTAAAAAAACAAAAACAAATAAACAAAACAAAAGAAAAACTCTAGCCCCTGGAAACTTGGTTATTCTTGGCACGTCAACTCTTCTTTCTACCTGTGTACCAATACCACAAAAGGGACGTTGAGTGACGTTTCTGTGTGTGTCCTTCTCTGCAGACCCAGCTGCCCGGCTGTCTAACTTAGAGGCAGACCGTTGAATTCCTCATCTCTGCCATCACAGGGAGCCTGGGTGCTTGAGGAGAATCACAAACAGCTCATACAATTACACTTACTGTGTGGGAACCAGCTAAGCATCATGGACCTAACATCCTTCCAAAGCATTTTGTGTCCTTTGTCTGCATGGCAAAACATGGGAGAAGCTTACACACTTTATACAAGGAAAGGATACTTTTAAAAGCAAACACCAGACATTCTTATACATGTAGTATTAAAAGAAAGCCACATTGACACCGGTTCAAACCTTTAAACATATGTTAGAATAAGATAGGTTATAAATACACATACGCTTGAGTATTAATGCGTTTATGAATTATCTTTGTTTATTGCCTATGGGTGAAATACGGACAGTTCTGACAAGCCATCTAGCTTTGACTATCAGGGAGTTAGAAACCTTCCTACTTACCATAAGATAAATAGCAGATTTTCAGGTATCGATCCAGGCTGACAGCAGTCATGGTGATCAGACTTCCACAGCCAAAGAAAAATCCAGCCCATCCGTACCAGCGGCAGCCAATCCAGCCGAACACCCAGCGGTGACAGAAGCAAGAGATGATCGTGAACGGTTTGCCTACAACTAGAGCGCCAAGCAGTTTGTGAAGGGAAGTTCCCTCCAGTTAACACTTACCCACCTACCTCAACTCACTGTTGAGTTACATCTTAATTAAACAAGAGATAGCTATTTTAGTAAATGTTAGGTTCAATTTCTTTCCAATCAGGCCCAGATTTCTGGGATTTAAACTCTTTATTCCTTTTGCTGTCCATTAGTTACGTTGTTGTTGCTATTCATGTTCTAGAAAATATTCTTTTACAGGTGGTCCCCAACCAATGATGGTTCAATGTAATGATTTTTTGACTTTATGATGGTGTGAAAGTGATATGTGTAATAAATAAAGTTCATGAGATATTTAACACTTTTATTGTAAAACTAGAGGCCCGATGCACAAAATTCATGCAAGGGGCTCAGCCCTCGCAGCCTTGGCTTCATCCAGAAGGTCATTCGGCCATCCAGTCTAATTAGCATATCATGCTTTTATTATTATAGATTGGCTTTGTTAGATAATTTTGCTGTCCTGTAGGCTAATGTAAGTGTTCTGAGCATGTTTAAGGTAGGCTGGATGGACTAGGTTAGTGTATTAAATGCATTTTTGACTTACAATATTTTCAATGTGGGATAGGTTTATAGGGATGTAATCCCGTTGCATGTGGAGGAGCATCTGTACTTTCATTCCCAGCTTGTTAAGTCCTTATACTCAATCTCCACCTCCCTGAAGGGAATGTGATCACAAAGCTCTTCAAACTCTTTACCTGACATATCTATCAAGAGGGTTCTGGAACCTTACTGCATGAGGAGAACCCAGTAACCAATATGCAACTGATATTCACTGCCTGCAGGTGCTGGCCTGCCCCACCCCTCCCTGGAGTGCCCCTTCCTTGGTATACAAAGGTATGTAGAAGTTCCTGTTAGTTCCATCAGTTAACACATAGTTTTGAGTGCATTCTGTAAGCTGGACACACATCTCCTCCAGTTGTCTAGACAGCTAGACACACTCATCTTGCTAGACTGTGCACCCTCAGATTCTGAGAGCTTCCTAACCCGTGTCAGCATGGAAACCAAGTGTAAAAGAATTGCTTGTATCCAACAAGTAATTATTCAGTGCCTCTTCTATCACAAACAGAGCAGGGTGCTAGAGAACAAGATTCGCCAATTCATGTTTTAACAGAGAGAGGAGACAAAAGAAACAAATCATTTGTAGTGTAAGATACGATGTAATGGAATGATAGTGATTTGTGCTGTGAAGAAAAAGAAAGCAGAGGAAGGGGATAGATAGAAATTGTTGTTTACATAATGAGACCAGGGAAGACCTCTCTGAGGATATGACATTGAGGCAGATGCCTAAATCAGTGGAAATATCTTGAGGGAAAATGTCCTAGGCAGAGGAAATAGCCAATTCAAAGCTTGAGCTAAGTGTCTGCCATGGGTGCTGAAGGCAACAAAAGACAAGTGAAAGTGACTCGCATGGGGTAATTGGTGTCAGTTGTGCCTTCCACCCATTAACAAAAGCTATTTTAAGATTCCTTCTGGAGCGAGCATTTGATGAACCTTTGCAATGTCACGTAGAATGTCTTTCCCTTCTTCGCTTAGCGGAATGGTAATGAACCTATCTGGTTCTGAATAGCTGAAGGAATTGTTTTGGTTGCATTCTTTTGATTTATTTAAATATTAATTTCCAGGACTCCAATACCTAGATAGTCTGATTTAATTGATCTGCAGTGAGTTGAGGCTTCAATATACTTTTTTTTTAACTCCCCCAGGGGATTCTAATACATATACATGATTGCAAGCCATTGGTACTTAAACAACAAATGCTAGTTGTACAGAGTATAGACACCTGGTCTCTAGGATGTCCTTGCTTAAGGTGCTTATAATGGAATATCGTTGACTAGTACAAAAATAATACAGACATAACATATTTTAAGGTTTATTGGAAAGGGAAAGTGTATTAGAGATATCCCTCAGAAGTTGAAAAAATGATCTGAGAACCAGTGAAAGCTATCACATGGAAGAAAATATTTCCCGGGGAATTACTCTAAAGACATATGCAGACTGATGAGGTGGTTTGTGCAATTCTAGAGCAGAATTGCTTAGTTGAGTGCATTTTCAATGTAAACAACCGTTTAAGGACATTTTACTCAAGCCTAGTCTAATTCAGCCGTAAGCATCAGTGGGGTATGATTTAATGATGAAATCGGTGGCTGAAATAGCAGGTTTCATTCTGGAGGAGATGTGTGTCCAGTTTACAGAATGCACTCTTCAAGCTCTTTATCTTCAGTACCAGGAAGAGAACCATCGGGGGTCAGCAGGGCTAGCTGACCAGGAGAGCTGCATGTATGTTGTGACAGCGCCATCGTGTGGCAATAGCAAAAATGGCAGTCATCTTGCAGCCTCGAAAATTCCCTGGGGTTCATCTTGGCTATTTTCACAGAGAGGGGCCTGACATGTTATGCTCCTCTTAATGTGCCTGTGTATTCCCTGTAAGAGTTCATGCTATTTAAGTCTGTCCATGCTGAGTAAAACCTTTCCAAATAACCTACACCATCCAACTCTCAGTAAGAGGGCAGCACCTCACCGCCATGTGATAAGTACTCAGTAGGGGAGGCTTATTATTGGGCCTTGTTTCAGAGATTGGCAGTGGCAGGAAGATCCCCATGTGAAGAGAGAAACAAATATCAGGAAATATTTTTCAAGGGGATGCTTTAGATGGGAGACTTTTAAAAGGATTTCAGCAGAAAGAGGAGTGGATGTGTGCTGTTCCAACTCCATACCCCCAGCTCTAGTGATTGAAGACCCTATGTGCTAAATAGCAGCAGGCTGTGGGCTCCAGAGGCACATTTGAATGTATCTAGGCAACTCGGGAATTTTACAGATGAAAGCAAAGGGAGGTTATTTTCCCCAAAGTCATTCATATTTGTAAAAATGAATTACAGCTAAAGAGAAACTTTATTCCAAATTCTTGATGGGTTACCAGCAGCCCTTCAGTTTTCTATTTTGGACTCACAGTCAACGCATCTGAAAACCCTAGTTTTAAATATCCTGATATCCAGGTGACAGTCTCAACCAATTAAATGAAAGTTGCTGGATATAAAAGGTGCTTATTTTAACAGATTTCCATATGGGAATAAAGGGGTGTAATGGAGCTCAAAACGGTGATCTACAGCCTGCTGGTAAGTTTCTGTTTTCTCAATCAGTAAGCCCTACTACATATGGGGGTGTCTGAGGTATCCTGCATTATTCCAGATAGTCTCCTCAACATCTAACATGCCTGGCACATGGAAAGAGTTCAATAAAGGTTGAAGGAATGATTGTTTTAGCCAGACAACACTTTGTTGACTTACCACAAAATGTAAACATGACTTGTGAAGGGAGGAGCAAAGGAGATGGGATGGGGGTGACATCGGAGTCAGGGAGGACTTTAGAATGGGACACAATTCCACCCTCCAAAGAAGAAACAGCGTGATTGTGTTACCTGAGATCCCCAGGTCACAGACTGCCAGATTGACAGTCATTATTTCCGCCGGCCTCAGCTTCTTCTTTCGTCTAGAGGACATATAAAGGACATACCCGTTTCCAACTGTGGACAGAATCCCTACAAGGAAAAATATAAATCCCCGTCGTTAAAACTGGGATTTAGAGTTCACTCAAACACGAAACACTTCTCAGTTTCAAAAACGGACACCATAGGGTTAGAGGGTGGTGAGAGGACTCTACATAAAAATTTAGATTAAGAAGATGAAACAAAAAGCATGAGTGACAGGTGAGGGATGGTTGCCTCCAAAAGGATAGGAACCAGGGATTATAAAACTGAACTTACCCAGAAAAAGGAGCCATAACTTCCCAGTGAGCCTAGGAGGGTGTGGGCATCCTAACAGTCAGTACTTGTACTGGTCCCCGGCAAAATATTTCCTCAGGCATTTGTATGGAGTATTAACTTTCTAGAACTCCCTCCCTCTGCTAAGATGGGTTAACCCCTTGGCTCTTGGTAAGTCCTGAAGTTAAAGTGACACAAACCGAACTAGCTCCTTTCACTATCACTGCGGACTCTGAGGGATTCAAGAGAGGCCGAGGCCAGATGAAGCTGGCAAGGCCCCTGTCCAGGAAAGGTCATCTCCTAGGGACACACCCCAGGACCACAGCCTCCTGAGGCCACGTGGACATTGGTGTCTGCAGCTGCTACTAGAATGGGTATAGAGGGGAAGTGGGTGACAATTGATAATATGGGCTCTCCCCTCCCACCAAAGGGAGAGAAAGTGACCCTCACCCACCAACCTACCAACAATGGTATCAACGTGTTCCCACTTGTTTTCTTAATATCCTTTCATTAATGACTAATTGACTATGGCATTACAATGAAACTGTTCCAAAGTTCTTACAAACCCAGTTTAAATCCAAAATGACCCAATCCCTACTGACTTTATTTAAGAAAAGAATACACCTACTTCCATAGCTTAACATGTAGAGTAGATTTCTTCAGGAATTCTTGCTTCATAGTGTAGCTGTGTATAAATGAGAATCTGGTACAGCTGCCTTTAGTAGTAAGGAATAAGGAGAGTATTAACAGGAGAAACCCAGAGTTTTCTATTTTAACTTCTACCTCTCCACTACAATTCATTTGGGAGGCAAGGAGAAAAGTGTGCGTTTCAGCTGATGGTATGAAACCACCAGGAACTGGCTGCCCTGTGCTCTTAGGAAGTTCTGATCCCCGGAACAGGGCTGCTTAATGGGCCCTTAAACTCTCCTTAGCTTTCTTAGGGCAGAAGAGTGAAAAATAGAAAAGAGTGTGGAATTCTAGAATAAACCCACTACAGTGAAACCTACAGCTCATGAAAGGAAATCAGCTAGCAAGGCACACTGGGAAATTAAAATGTGGAAACATGACTCGAAAAATTATAAACAGATGCCATCTACTTGGTATCCAAGGAGATTGAAATAAGTATGCATATGCATTTAAAACACAAAGCTCATTTAAATACCTTTTGTCTTTCCATATTTCTTTTGAGAATATTGATTTTCTTGCTTTTCCTTTCTTAACTACCTCTGATACATAAGGTTTCACCCAGTGCCCAATGCATTATCCATACATAGTCAACTCACTATGAGTTGCATTTAGATTATTCCACCGGCAATCTTAGCTGCATGGGGGTATCAAGAGAATGCAAACTGATTTTAAAGGATAGTTAAAGGGAAATCAGGTTAAGAAAATAAAGGCTAAAGGGGTAACATTTTCATATGATGAAAATCCTGACTTTTTCTATGAATACAAAAATATAAACTCTCAAATATTGACAGATAATAAACTAAGTCATAGTAAAAGAGTAGAGGATGGGAATAGGTCTGTAGTTTATTTCTCCTCCATTCCAGTTTTATCTCTTCATCTCCCAGTTTTCCCTAAGACTTCCAGTACTTAACAAAGCCCACCAAGAATATCATTCTACTCTGGTTCCTTAAAGGAACTTCCTGTAATCCTATCCTAGGAGGGTATGAAAACCAGGCACAGGACCAAGCCCAAGACCTGGGTCTAGGATGAATCCACCTCCCTCCAGGTGCCTCTGACTAAACTGAATGCTCTGGAACATGTCTTGGCTCCACCCCCAGCTCCCTAAGTCACTTAATGATCCCTTTGGGAACTCTTTTTGGACTTCTTTTTCCTAGTTCCAGCCCCAGGTGAATTAAGTGAGAAATTCTCTGTATTCCTCCACCCACAGCCACTCTATCTGCCTCTTCTCCTGGATCCCTCCTGCCAGGGTGGGAATGGACAGCTCTCCCTCCCTAGTTTGTGTTGCCTGGGGAAATTGGTCAGGTTAAAGATGCTACTTTTTAATTCATTCCTTGCAACTAATTGAGACAAATTCAAGTTATATGATGTCTATTTTTCTGTCTTTTCTGATCGTTGAAAGTACTTATGCTTAATAAAAATGCCATGTGGATTTTATTTCCAGATAGATAGTCCCCATGCAGGCAGAGAGTTTGGACCCTTTGTTCACTGCTGTTTTCCAAGTCACTTAAACTGTCGTGAAGAATGGGCATTCAGTATCTATTTGTGTGTGAAAGGATGTGGAGGCCCATTCATAAAATATAGAATTTAAATCAGTTTCATAATTACTTCTAATAAAGCCAAGGACCCAGGGAATCCCTTTGCAGCAGAATTTCTTGATTTCTTTTGACTCAGGCAATGACCATAGAGGGGTCTCCAGACTTTTCTAGTGAGTTTTGCTAATTTCAGGAGTTTAAATAAAATTCTTATCCAGTAATAAATAGACAAGAGAGAGGAAGAGAAAGAGAGAGAGAGACAGTGAGAGGGAAGGTGGGAGGGAGGGAAAGAGAGAAAGAGAAAGCTTGACCCAACATCTGAAAAGATGAAAGGCAGACACACCTAAAGACATAACCCACCTGTGCACTGGTTGCTCAAATTTGAAACAATTTTAAATTTCAGAAAAGCATTATGGTTGAATTCTGAGTGCCTACACTAGTGCTGCCCAATAGAAATACAATGTAAACCAGAAATGTAAGCCACACATATAGTTAATTTTTCCTGGTAGCCACATTAAACAAAGTAAAAATAGTACAAAATTAATTTTAATATTTGCTTAACCTAATATATCCAAAATGTATGGGTAGGACATGTCATCATTTGTAAAAATGATGAACGAGCTATTTTACATGGTTTTTCTGGTACTAAGTCTTCAGTGTCTGGTGTGTATTTACACTATAGTGCATCTCAGTTTGGAAAAGTCACAGCTCAGGAGCCACGTGGCCACCGCATTGGATGGCACAGTCTGGAAGCCAATGTGGATTATGCACAAAAGCCTTTGGCCCTGGACTGACTCCCATTTATTATCAATCCATCTTTTCAACTCTCACCCAAATTATTTTATCATGGTCCATTCTAAGCCTATAATATTTTTATTATATCAAAGCATTTTTTAGGAAGCAAAAGCACTGTATTTAAATAAGAGCTCATTATCATTAATTTTCTTATTCAGAAGACAATCTTACTACCAAAATAATGAAAATGAAATGTAGTCTCAAAGTAAATTTTTTTTTGCTGTAAAATACTTTGAATCATCAAGGGAATTTTTATCTCGACGAATAAAGATAATAGAGAATCCACCCCGTCTTCTGCCTTCCTCCCACTTTCACCTCCATTCAAAATATCCATGTGAGTGTTGTTATCTTTGTGCAAAATCAACATATCAGCCCAGGAATTTTCTAGATGCAGCTTTTGCACAGAAAAATTAAGGAAGCTTACCGATTATTGTTAAGTAAAATCCAGCCACTAAATCTGCTTCCCAGGAAAGTTTGGAAGCAAAGGGATCTCCGTCTTGAAGGTAGTGTGGCAGACCCTCGTCCTGGGGCAGGGCAGTGTGGTTAAGCGCCATGCTGTTCTCAGGCAACCAAGAGTCTGAAAAGCAAATTGGGAGTGATCTCAACAAACCTGAATAAGGCAACTTGAACCATCTCATAACCATGTCACTTGTAAAATAAAAAACAAGTTCCCAAAGTCATGTTTGGTTGTCTAATTAATAACTGGAGAACATTTTAACATTCTTTTCGATGATCTAAATATGTCAATATTTAATTATTCAGTGTGCTGATTATCCATGCCTACATTATTTCATTTCTTCATCATGCTACCCTCTTTGGGCTACTTCTCTCCTCCCTTGGGTGAAGTGACTATGAAGTTGAAGGCCAAATCCTATCCATTTTACTGCTTCTTCGCAATTTTTGTAAAGGTCTGAACTAAGAGAAGATATTGTATGGAGTTTACAATAGATAGGTAAATAATAGATAGATAGATAGATAGATAGATAGATAGATAGATAGATAGATAACTTAAATATATAAAATATTTTACAAATTTCCGGATTATAGGTGCTTTTTAAAATTACACAAATTGTTCAAAAAAATCTCTATAAGGTTTAGTGTATTTTAAGAGAATCAATAGTGTTGATATTAGGGTATTAAGTACAAAGGAACATAGAAACTTCACTAAATAATTTTAAGAGCTGGATTTTTGAGGAGCCATTTGGAAAAGAATCAATTTTGGTTGTAACTCACAATTCATCCACAGGAAGATTTGGATTTCAAGTTTTCCAAAGCAGAAAGCAACTTCCTTATTTCCCACTGTAACCCCTTCTAATTCACTTTCTAAATTTGCTCATTCCTGGATGAAACTTTGAGCAATGAGGAACTCCCAAAAAAACACCAGCCTTTGAAGTGTTTCTATTACATTTTGATTTTCAAAAGTTTACAAAAAGTCTTTGATTGGCCCTGTGCAAGCATATATCACACAATAACCCCAGTACTGAAAGTTGGAGTGCTGTGTTATTCCTTAGATAAAACGTACTGCTGAGCAGGTCCTGAGGAGAAATACTAAGGTGGATGTTCCAACCTGTTTTGAACTTGACTTGCTTATTTCAAAACAAACCACTAGATGCCACTGTTCAGCCCTGTAGGAAGAGATGTGGGGTGGAACCTCTCACTCCACAAGTGTAACTTGGAGATGTATACCTCATAATTGGTGACAGGCTGATTAGCAGATGCCAATCACTTTCTACAAAAGGCACAGCTTAACCACTTGCTAATGGCCAATTTACAGCTGAAATACGACTTCTTAACCCACTCTTAACCCTCTTGGTGCCAAGTTAGCTGAAACTCCCGTCTACTTCCACACACACAGCTGGAGGACAGTCACGTGATTAATGGCCATTCAAAATTCTTATTCCCAGGAGCTGTAGGAAGTGAAGCTTCCAGGAGAAACATCTGGTTACCAATCCCACCCCATTGTAAGACCTGCCTCAAGTCCAAGTTTATCTTCAGAACTCATTCTCCATGGATTGACCCTCCTTCTGATAAATTCTCTCCTCGCCGCAGATTCCCCCTGCCCACTGGCTGTCCAGCCCTGTCCTCTACTTTAGATTCACAATCATAAAATGAGAGTTTGAGTCCAGCTGTGACACCCACCCTCTAACATGGAGCAGATTATTTATTTCAATTCTCTGGACCACAATCATTTCATCTGTAAAATGGGTATTAACATTTTTACTCACCACTCATGCTTGTTGTAGAAACAATAGGATATTGGATTTAAAGCACATTGTAAATGGGGAATCCTGTCTAGTTATTATGTGCTGGGACACTTGCTTTTCCCAAACTTGCCCATCCATGAAGACTAGCAATTGTTTAACAAATTTCCTCAGAGTCCTCAGCTAAATAATTGTATGCTTGTGTGACAATGAAAATATTCATTGAGCACCTATTTTTAATCCAACTCTATGAGATAGGATAAGAGATATGTAGCATGCTATCTAGACGTAAGGAATATAATTTTCATTTTGGATGAAACAACTAATGATCAGAAAATAATAACACAAAAATGTAAAACAATAAGATGCTGCCTTATTTTGCTTTAGACAGTAATTTTTTTAAAGCAAGAAAATAAGTGTGTTATATACATAACATAAATATTTATGGTTTGAGAAATTAGGTAGATTGTGTGTGTGTGTGTGTGTGTGTGTGTGTGTGTGTGCTTGTCTTAATATCAAAACTTTTCTTTCTATATCTGGAGGGCCCCCAGGACTTCCAGAGTAATACTCAATATGTTGGTATTGCTAATGATGTTGTAAAACTTTGGCTTGGTTTTGAGGGGCTTTCAGGGGAAGTGAGAACGGTGGGGGGAATTTTCAGTGGGGAAATAACATGAGCAAATGTTTGGAGGCAAAAATGAACATAAAACATGTAAAGAATGGAAGGCTGGCTTCACTGGGATAGAGCGTCCCTATGGGAGGAGGGACAGCCACCTTGGCTTGCTACAATGGGATTCTGTCCCATGGGGCCTGGAATGCCTGGCGTGAGTTGCTTTTGACAAATCATATATGGGTTCCCTCCCCCCACACACTAGAATTACTGATCCAAATTTTTGCTATGAAAATAACTTGTCAATAACATATTTGAGGGTAGGCATTTCCCGATTCTTTTCAAAACAAAAATTAGATAGTTTCCTGCGGCAGAATGAGAGAAGTTGGTAATAAAACCCTAAATATTTAGGGTATTTGGGGACTCTTCACTTTTCCCCATACACTAAAGGCTCATTTTCAACTCCACACTTTACAAGTGTTGTTCCCCTTCCATGTAGTGTCTGTTCCCTTTCTTCCTCCTCTATTCATACTCTACTTGACCTTCAGACCCCTGTCCGAAGTCCACATCCTTCAGAAGATAAATTTTGCTCCTTCAATAGTTACTTGAGAAAAGAACCTGTCTTCTCTCCACTCCCTAAAGTACTCTGAGGGGTACTTATTCATGCTTCACTTACTTCCTTTTTCCTCTTGTTTACCTTCACAGGCACAGAATAGCTTTTAAAGAAAAAGGGAGGAGGTACCAATGCACAAAGAGCATTGGCTCTGCGATCATTCTCATTACTTTATGGTGGGGCTCTTTCATCCTCTGAGTAGGATTAAAGCAGGATGAAGCAATGTGACCATCACAAGGGTATCTATAGAACAACGCTAACTCTACTACCTCAAATAATCGATACAACATACAGTCATGGTTGTGTTTGTTCATTTTCCTTTTTCACTATTGAGTGGACCTGAGTTACCTCACTGTGTAAATCAGCGGTTCTCGACCTGTGGATTGCGACCCCTTTTGGGGGTCGAACAACCCTTTCACAGGGGTCACCTAAGACCATCGGAAAACACATATATTATTACATATTGTTTTTGTGATTAATCACTATGCTTTAATTATGTTCAACTTGTAACAATGAAAATACATCCTGCATATCAGATATTTACATTACGATTCATAACAGTAGCAAAATTACAGTTATGAGGTAGCAACGAAAATAATTTTATGGTTGGGTCACAACATGAGGAACTATATTAAAGGGTCGCGGCATTAGGAAGGTTGAGAACCACTGGTGTAAATGAAAAGAAGGTTGTTTATTTTTTTCCCCTGTTTTACCACCTGTGTTTGAAGACTGTCTATGGCCCATAGAGTCCCATTCTACCTCTCCAGGTGCTCAGGATCCTCATCACTGCATGTCCCAGTTCCTGGGACGACATCCTACAATCAAATACAATGGTTCCCTTGCCCTGGCCAGTGTTGCTAAGTGGTTAGAGTGGTGTATGGGTTCAATTCCTGGTCAAGGGCATGTACCTGGGTTGTATGTTAGATCCCCGGCCCTGGTTAGGGTGCATGCAGGAGGCAACCAATCGATGTCTTTCTCTCACGTGGATGTTTCTCTCTCTTTTTCTCTCTTGCTCTCTCTTTTTTCTGCCTCCCTTCCACTCTCTCTAAAAAGTAATGGAAAAAATATCCTCAGGTGAGGATGAACAAAACAATTAAACAGACAACAATGGTTCTCAACCAGCTGTACATCTGAATACCTGTGCACTTACTAGTAGTTTGCTTTTTATGTTAGTTGTTGATTGTGTTCTAGTTGTTCTTTAGATTATGTGGTTTGGAGACAATTTTCAGAGACTGTGGTAACTACACAAAGATCATTTCCAACAGGGTCCCTTAGTATGCAGAAGCTGCCAAATCTTGTAACCATGGAAACTTTTCTTTCATAGTATCTCCTTGTACCAGTGCTCAGAGAGAAAGCATACGTGGGGAAATGCTGCTTTAGTAAAACTGCATTAAAGAAACAGCACTTTAAATAACTTATTTGTGACTGGGAATTGGAAAAGCATATTGCATGTAGAGAAAATAACTTTAAACTGAATGAAGTTTTTGGTTGCTGGAAAAATTCTGCATACCACCGGAAGCACTTCTTTGAAGGGTCTAATATTTCAGAAAAGATGTCGAGGGCATTGCTAGAGAAGCATTCTGTATAAAAGTGGAGAATAAAATAAACAACTTCTCAAGATTCCTCCTGCTTTTACGATTCTATGCAAACATATAAAGTAAACCTCTTGTAGTAAATTATATGTGATTATTCACATTACTCATATTAGCATAATCCTTTAAGCAACAAAATACACTCTACTGCCCTCACATGTGCTAATTAATGGTTCTTTTGACCATGGAAAATATTTAAGACTATTCTCATAACAGCTTATTACAGAAAAATCTGAAAACATCCGCACCCTCACTACCCATAAAAGTTATAAATATTTTTGAGTTACTAGGATTAACCTGAGAAAAACAACAACTCTATGATTCCACAATAAAAATTAAGGGGTAATTTGAGACATGGCCAGACCCAAGTCCTCACATGCCTAAATTGAATGGTCTTTTTAAAAAATCACTATTTAGCTGGTTTGAAAAAAAAGAATGGCAAAGTGTCACCTCCTAAGAGGAAATAAGGACAATAAATTAGAATCAAGGATGACAGTGTAATACAGTTCAACTTTATCCAGTCTTTGAATTACTTCAAAAATGCTAGGCAACACATTTTTTTTGACATGCTACATTTTCACTGGTTTTAAGGGAGGAGTTAGCAAAAAGCATGGACACTGTGGATAGCAATGTTTGCAAAGTGTCTGAATGTGTTCTGCTCAAAATGAGCTTTCCCACTGGCCTGCTCTAGCCTCTGAAACTTTTGCCATTTTTTTTGTCTTAAGGCATCATTGTCCCCAAATTTATTTCTAGGTATATATTGTCTGAGAACATAAGATTTGAATCTATTAGCACCCATGAAAACTTGAACGTGAAGGAATTAATGAGATTAAGTACTTGATACGTAGCAGCAGCCAGTGGAGCTGAAAATGGTTGTGACGTAGGTTATATCCATCATGACATGGAAGAGGGAGCTGGGGACAGTGTAATCCATGGGCAGCCTTGAAAGAACATGGAAGGCCATGAAATGTCCGGAAAGTTAACGAAGAAGCATCCAAGAACTAGGAAAGGGTGCCAACAAAAGATGGGCAGCAAGAATTGAAATATTCAACCTCTAGGGATAAAATTGCTTAGTGTTAAGCCTGATAAAACGTAAGCAAGGAAACACAGTTTTAAAAAAAAATTGGAAATCTTATGGATGGCCTAAAGTATAGATCTTTGCCAAGGGAATGAGTGCCCATTTTTACCACTGTCTTTAAGAATTACCCACATGAAGCCTGCAGGAGAAAGGGTTTCTGGATAAATTCATTTTGACATCAACTTTAGAAATTTGTGCCACTGACTTAGGCTGGTGTTCTATGGTGAGGAGCCAAGAACCCAGGACCAAACTTCCATGCACCTCAACCTTGATGACAGCCAGCCTGGGTCCACCTCTGTGTGCAGGAAGGATGTCGCTAAAGACCAGGAAGGGGTGTTTTCTTTGGCTTCTTTGTTCTGGTCTCTCTTCTCTTCAACTTCTACCTCTGTCTTCCCCATTTGAGCACCGGGGTGTCTCATGACATTCCTCCCACCCCCATTCCTTTCCTGTCATATTCCTCTGGAAAAGTACACATTTTATTGACATGGTAGCATGTTCATAATATACTTGGTGGGAGAAATACAATTATTGGTGTTAGAAAACATTGTTTAAGATAAAGAAAGCATAGTGAAAAATATACAGAAAGATATACGTCAAGGGATTAAAATTCTAAATTATGAATAGTGATAGTTTAGTTATTATGTTAGTGATGGTAGGAATACGATTTTTCTTTACTCTTTGTTGGGGTGCTATTTGACATACCCATTTTCTAATTATGCAATGCTAGGTTACTTTTATAATCTATATTATCTATAGTTTAATGAAAGATTTGCTACAGATTACTTATAACATTAGTGACATTTTATTCATTCATCCATTTATGTCAATATTTAGTGACCACAGATCATGTGGCAGGGCCCTCCTGAGTCCATGAGTTACTCCCCTTGGGGCTTTGCCATTAATGGGGTGCCTCCCAGGAGCTGAGATAGAGGATTTTTCAGCAAAGGACTCCTTTCATGGCCCTGAACTCTCACCACGCAGGTGGCAGCTCCCACGTGTGCTCCTGCTCACATGCCCAGCACGGTCTGGGCTGTGTGGCAGCCGCAGGTTGTGGCCCCAGGTGTCACTGGGGAGCGTATCCCCAGTAATTGTGCTTCTTCTTACTCACCGAGTGTTCTGTAAATTCAATAAGCATAAGCCTGAACTTCATAATGATTTTTTTTTCTGTGTCAGCAGCTACAGGTGCTTAATGTGCACCAAGCAGTAATAACACCCATGCTAATATGTTATGGATCAAATCTGTGTCCTCCTGCACGGATTTGGATTATTTTGCGTATGTAAAGATATCGTCTTTTATATACATTATAAAGGAAACTGTAAGCACTTTGCCAAAGTGGCAATCAAGAATAAAATAAATAATTTGAAGAACTGAAGTCCTCCCATTCCCCCCCCCCGCCGCCCCCGTGACCTTTATCTATTAGTTAGTGCTAATGAGAGTCTTGCCTTCTCTGCAGGGGAACTGTCCCAGCCATGAAGAAAACTAGTGATCAGCCGCGGTTGGCTGTCAAACAGAAATGCACGCACGCCCTTCAGGCTTTCCTGCCATGGTTCAATATGATGTTAGAGGAGAAATGAAATAGTCATATTTTTTGATCCACTTAACTAGAAATATGGCAGGAAACAGAAATGAAAAGGAGGAAGGAAAGGGGGAAAGAAGTGAACGAGGAGAGAAAAAAATAATAGTTTCCTCTATAGAATAAAGCCAACAAGAGAGCAATCAATTCAACTCAATATCTCCTAACCTAAGCCATTCAAAAAAGGGGCAGAGTTGTCTGTAGAGAATAATAACCTTTGTGTCAACTTTTCCTAAGGTGCTCAGCTGGACACAAATTGACAAGTCTCAGGTAATGGGAGAATTGTGAGCAATAGAGAGGTCTGCTTTAATATTGTCTTAAACTTTTAATATTAATTTTTAAAAGTGTCAATTGTCATGCAACCCTTATTTCAACCACCTCTCCTCTTTCTGAACTTGTGAGTAACAAAATTTCAAATGAGTTTATCCCACATTGTCTCCAATCTACTCCCCCCAGGCAAAAGGGATGAGGGGCACATTTCATATAATAATTACTATTTTAATCACCAGCCCTCAATACTTTTCTATCTCATAACATGAGGCCCCTTCAACTCATGTACCAGACAGTGTTGCCCAGCTCTGGCAGGGAACTCTTCTATTCCTCTCTGGGGGGATCTCCCATACACTCAAGAGCCCATTCTAAGTAAACAATCAAATAGCCCAAACCTCTGAAGATAATGAAGGTAACACCTGGCCTAGAGGTTGGCTTAAGGACATCCAGGACACTTTAAACCCCAGGGATGAAACTAGAACCTCAGACTACCCTCAGCATCATTACAGAACACAGGATCTGCAAATCCCTCTCAAGTTGGGACACTTTTCATCTGCACCCTTTGTGGACATTGTATTTCCTCCTCCAACTCTAAAATCCTATTGTGAAAGGAAACTTAGGCAAAATAAAATAACTTTGAAAAACATAGTCAGAAATCCCCTATTTACTCCCCAAGTTTAATACTCCTGCTTTGAGATCATACATCTCTACAGATCATGTTAGCTGTGACTTATGCTTCTAAAGTTGCCCTCAGTAATCATAACAGTGAACATAAAATACATGCAGAATTGTCAACAATAGAATGTATACTTTCTTTCTCAAAAACAAATGAACCATACCACACAAGGTTTGAAAAAATACAAGCCAGGAGGAACAAACAGGTTAGACACACAGTTACTTTGGCGAGAACATCAGACAGGTCAGAAACTGTAATTTTATAGTCTTTCATTATTCTACTGCTGGGTGCATTCCTTATTTTACTCATGATCTGAATTTCTGCTCCTGAGATACCTTTCAAACATAAGTTGATAAAGATTAGTTGATAAATTTTGGGTTAAACTCAACAGGAGAAAAAAAATCCAGTTAATGTCATCAATTACATAGTGGTATTCAGAATAAAGAGTCTAACAGAAAGGCTCTAACATGATCTTAGTTCTTATAACCACAAAAAAGAGAGGGGAAATCCCTAAAAGTTAATTCACCATTGTCTCTGTGCCCCATGAATCATGCGTTGGCTATCGTCCTAATTCCCTTTAAGTGACCATGCAATTCAAATTCCTGCTGTCCAGGCAGTAAACCTTAGCATTTGTTGTTTCTTAGTGATCCCCTTGTTACAACTCACCAGTTTCAGGGCCTGCCAACACCAAGTTTCTTTTCCTGGGCTGCTCCGGCTGGAATTGCTCAGATCTTGTAATGTCTTCCTATTGGTTCTTCCCTCTAGTTACTCTGCACCCAGCTGCTTCCAGACATTATCAAGTGAAAGGTATTCATTTTCTAGACTGTCCTCTTTTCTCCACCCCTCTATTGAAAGGACCAATCACATCCTTGGAAAATATAATCTCATCTTATTGAATTGTGAGGAGAGATGCAATTTTTGGAAGCTTAACTTATTGGTGATTAAAAACCCAGCAGCAGCCACTGGGCTCTTAAATTGATCGGAAACTAGAACAGTGCTGTTTGCTGAATGTACTTTAAGACACCATATACTTGCTTTTCTCTTTTCAGATTTCAAAGTCTCAGGTTAATCTTTAAAAAATCAAGAATTTAATCCTAAAGCTTTTATTAATGATTTGTTTTCATCGCTTAATTTTTATCAAAACATACTCTCTTCAATTACCTAATATAAATGCTTGACAAACAAACAGTACTAAAATAGAAGAAGAGAAACTCAGAAATCATTTTTTGACTCTGTTTCTATGAGTTTGAATTTCTTTTTTAAATTCTCCAGACAAGTGAAACCATGTAGTATTTGTCTCTGTCTGGCTTATTTCACTTAGCATAATGCCCTCAAGGTCCATCTGTGTTGTCCTAAAAGAATTTCCTTCTTTCTTGTGGTTGAATAATATTCCATTGTACAAAAATACCTCACCTTTATCCCTTCCTCCCTTGATGGACACAGATTTTTCCATATCTTGGCTCTCTATATGATCCCATTTTTGAAGATTCTCACCATAATTCATGCCTCAATTCATCTCCCATTCACTCACCTATCCTCCACCTGGAGATAAAATAGATACCTTATTTTCAAAAGCCTGGATTGTCTGTGTATGATTTATTTTTTAAACCTTAAAAATCCTATGTCTCTCCAAAGAAAGATACTGGAATGAGAAAAGTGATGAAAAGATGCTTAAATGGGAGTGTGTGTGTGTTTTGTTTTGTGTTTTTTTGGGGGGGGGTGGGGGAGACAATGCAAAGAACATTAACTTCCTTAGTTTGCATGTGATTTTCTACTCATGTCCAATCATGCCTTGTACATGGATTCATGCTTGCCACAAAATGAAATCTCTGACTGTAGATTTAGCAAACCCAAGTTCCAGGATTAGTTGTGTTTACAATCTATATGAAAAGATAACTAATGGCCACAAAAAGTAAGAGTTAACTTTAAAAAAAAAAAGGCCTGAACATTGGAATTTTGAGGAGGAAGGCATAAAGGGACTGAAAGATGTTGGCATTTTCTATGCAATATAATAATATCCATATGACCATAGGGGTAATATTAGCTACTTAAATGAAAAAAATATATAAGTTTGTTCATTATGAGTCAGGAAATGTACTAGGTCCTGGGGATACAACAATAAAAGGGACAGACAAATGTATTCCTGTTTTCATAGTTTACATTTTCATGGAGGTGCATGGCCACTAAGCAAAATTTATTTAATTATAATTCGGATAAGTACTTATCCAATAACCATTTAGAAGAATTATAAATGTCTCCAAAATCTGTGTCCTCAACTCTCTACTTTAGAGATGGGAAAACAACTCAAAGGCCAAGGGAAATGAGAGGATGTGCTTGATGAGGGCACTGAGGTTGATAAAAGCATCAAGTTTTGTTATAATTAACTAGAGACCTGATGCACAATATTTATGCAAAGGTAAGCTTTTGCAGCCCCAGCTGCAGCCCCAGCCCTGCCCCCTGCCTGCACCCGCACTGTTCAGTAGCCTGTTCGGTGGGCAGGTGTTTTGTTGGTTAATGGTATCATTAATTTCTAGTTGCATTGCCATGGTAAGAGGATGCTGGGTGGATTATGTCTATGCTTTGAAATATAGTAAGATTCTCTTTATCACATAAGATATGGTCAGTTGTTTTTTGTTTTGTTTTTATGTATTTTGAAAAAGAAGATGTTTTCTCGACATCCTCAAAGATTTCCCGCTCACTTCCCTCATACTCTGCCCCAATGACACCCTTACAGTGTGTCCTTCCATGGCCACTCTATTGCCCAGCTTCCTGCCTTGAGAGTTTCCAGGTGTGACTCAAGGAGGAAGAATCTGGATTTACTAAGTTGAAGAGATGGAGTTGGGGGATGAAGAAATAAAGAGAGAGAGAGAGAGAGAGAGAGAGAGAGAGAGAGAGAGAGAGAGAGAAATGAAGGAAAGAAGGAAGGAAGGAAGGAAGGAAAAATGCCATCTCTGGTGAGGAGATGAATCAACCAATCAGGAAGGAAGGAAAAATGCCATCTCTGGTGAGGAGATGAATCAACCAATCAAAATTGATCCAGATCTGATGGGGATGTTAGAATTAGCACACTAGTGCATATAAACAGTTATTATGACTGTATTCCATATGCATGCTCAAAAGTTAACCAGAGACATGAAAAATATAAAATATACTGGTAAAAGTGTCTCTAATCACACTGATAAAAATGAAAACTATAATGTCTGAGATAAAAATTAAGACAAAACAACTCTGGATGAGAGTAACAGCATATTAAACAAACTAGATCGAAACACTGGTGAACCTGAAAAAAAACTCAAAACTCAAAAAATAAAGCATACAGAGAAGACAAAATTAAAAAAATTGATAAGTGAATCAGTAGGCTGCAGGAAAACTTTAAATAGTTCAACATATGTGCAATTGCTTTAGCATAAAAATATTCAAATAATAAGTGAATTTTTTTTCAAATTTGTTTAAAACTCTAAATCTAGTCCTAGCCAGTTTGTCTCAGTGGATAGAGCATCAGCCTGTGGACTGAAGGGTTCTGGGTTTGATTCCCGTCAAGGGCACATGCCCGGTTGCAGGCTCAATCCCCAGTGGGGGGCATGCAGGAGGCAGCCGATTAATGATTCTCTGTCATCATTGATGTTTCTATCTCTCTCTCCTTCTCTCTTCCTTTCTGAAATCAATAAAAATATATTTTTAAAAAATAAAATAAACCTCTAAACTTATATATCCAAGACATTCAACAAACTTCAACTATGACACACACACACACACACACACACACACACACACACACAACTACATCAAGGTGCATCATAAAGAAAAAAAATTAAAAGGATTCAGAGGATAAAAGACACATCACACACAGAGGAACAAACACAGGGTGGCAGGAAATTTCTCACCAGAAACAATGCAAGAGAAAAAGCAATGGACCAGAGTGTTTAAAGTGCTAAATGGGGTGGTAGAGTGGACATTTACGTAGAATTCTATAACCAGAGAAAATGTATTTCAAAAGCAAAAGTAAATACAGACATTTTAAAACATACAAAAGCCGAAAGAATTCAGCAGCAGCAGAACCACACTACAAACGTTCAAGCAATTCTTTAAGGCAGAAGAAAAATGATGCCAGACTGAAATATGAATCTGCACAAAGGAATGGAGAGCAACAGAAATATAATTATGTGGGCAAGTATGTAAATGTTCTTTTCATTATTTAAATCTTCTGGAAATGCAACTGTTTAAGCCAAAATAATAAAATGTCATATGGGATGTACAGTATATATAAAAACAAAGCAAATGAAAACATTACAAAAATTAGGAGTGAAGAGAGAGAAGTATAATATTGTCAGGTTCACATGCTATAAAAAAAAAACACAACTCTGGTAACTGACAAATACACATCTTAGGTCAACAAGCCAAGAATGCTCATCACAACCATATTTTAGGTTATTAAAAGTTATTATTCTTTGCTTGAACCCATACAAGCCCATGAACTACCATTGGGTGATCAGTTGGAGACCCAATGCTTCATTTTGCAACGCTTCCTGCCCCAATGAAGCAGTAAGGAAGACGAGGAGTCAAAACCAGCTGCAGTATGACTGGGCACATTCATGAACGCTAGTCTAATACCCTGGGAAGTGTGCAAATGCTGAATGTTGTGATCAAATGAAACATAGAGACTGTCAGATAAGAAAACTCAAAAACCAGCTGTGTGGGTGTGTTTTGAATGGAATTTTTGTAAGTTTTCATTGAATTAACTCTGGAGATTTACAGGGAGCAAAGTGCAGATATACTTCCATTCACAGGAAGTTTCAAAGAGAGAGGAAAGTGAATGAGGTGAAGTAGGTGATATCTTAAGACATAGTTATTTTTAGTAGCAACTGAAATTTTCATTCAGACATAATTTGAGAACCACTCAGGTGACACTTTCTTGCAATGAGAAGAATATTATAATAACACGAGGACCGAATTTTAAAAATACATCAACCCTCAAAATTTATTTTAACAGCAAACAAAATTTTCCCAGCCTCTCTCATGTCAAGCAGGGCATAAATATGACAGCTTGTCAGCTAATGATGGCGGGCATCAGGGACCTCTACCTAATGATATTGGAACAATAGATTTCATTTACATATTTTATATAACTCTTATTGCGCTGTTCATTACATTTTTAAGATCCTTACCCAAGGATATGTTCTTTAAATAGTCATAGAGGATGAAAAGTTCTAGGTATTTGCTGTACAACAAAGTGTGTATAGTTACAATACTGTACTGTCCACTTAAAACTGTAAGTGGGTAACCTCGTGTTATGTGTTACCTCAATAAAAAACAAAGTTCAGAGGAAAACTGGAGATGTCACAGACAGAAACAAGAAGCAATGGACCAGAGTGTCCAAAGCGCTAAATGGGGTGGTAGAGTGGACACTTGCCTAGAATTCTATAACCAGAGAAAATGTATTTCAAAAGCAAAGCAATAGGCACCTTGGAAGAGAGTTTGGCAGTTCTTTCCAGATTTACCCTTACCATATGATCCAGTAATCACACTGCTTGGTATTTATTAAATGAGTTAAAACTTAAATTTCCACAAAGACCTGTATACAGAATTATAACGGCTTTATTCATAATTGTTGTGACTTGGAAGCAGCCCAAACATTATACATTTTTCAAAACCCATAGCATGCACAGTACCAAGAGTGAACCCTAATGTCAGCTATGGAAGATAGATGATCATGATGTGTCAAGGTAGGTTCATCAATGGTGACAGATGTTGATAGTCGGTTGTCCATGTGTGAGAACAGGAGTTACATGAGAATTCCCTGTCCTTTCTTCTCAATTTTGCTGGGAAACTAAAACTGCTCTAAAAAATAGTTTATTAATTTAAAAAGAGGGGATTGCAGGGCACAAGCCAGCAAGGGAAACTCAAATATATATATATTAAACAAAATAGTGAATTCATTAAAATGCAGAGATACTGAGAGTCAAGATAAGCAGCTCTCTATATGGTAGTAGCATCTGGGAACATCAGTGTTTTCTATAGCACCATATAATAATGAATTGATATTTGTAATTATGATTGAAACTTAGTCATTACACAAATGTTTCTTAAGTGTTTTCCAGGTGACAAACATTGAAGGGAGAGAAGAAGTGGCTTAGGGTGATGTCAGTGATAGATGCTTACTTCTAGGTGCTTTTAGTCTGGTAAGAGCAAAGAAATGAACATGTGTAGTGCAATAACTACACACCAATGCAGAAAGGTTGCAGTGCTGTAAGTTACATATCTACATGAGGCTGGGGAGCTCAGCCTGAGACCGTAGGAGACAGCTTAATAGGTGAGACTGATGCCCCGAATGGCAAGCTGGAACTCTATCCCAGGTTCTTGTCCTACAAACTTTGAAGGATAAAAATTCACAGATTACAAGATTTTAAGCAAAAGCATGGAAATTTACTATAAGCGTATACACACTCTTCTCTGGGAAGAAGTCCCCAAAATGGAAAAAAAAAAATCAGGAGTCTCTTTGGCTAAGGGTTTATAAATGCTGGCAGCTTCTTTGTCTGTTCATGCCACTTTCTAATTGGACGCTTCCTCATTTCATATCCCCCATGCTTTTCCTAATCAGCCAATTTCCGCCTTTTCCCTGCATGGTATCAGTTTCAAAGCTCACCTGGTGCCCCCCTCTTCTTATTCCCCTTTTCTTGTAACATTCTTCTCTCCTCTGTGTATGTAGAGAAAACAATCTGGTGGCTTGGAGCTGTCTCCACCTGTCTGTATGCGTTCATTTTCATGCACCTCCCTTTTCCCTAACTGCCTCTCCTGTCTCTAAAATCCTCTCAAGATGACTTCAAGAAGGAATTGAAGGATTTACTAAGATTTAAATAGAAGTCTACTTAAATATCTTAATATTATGTTATACATAACTAGAGACCCTGTGCACAAAATTTGTGCACAGGGGCAGGGGTGTCCCTCAGCCTAACCTGCACCCTCTCCAATCTGGGACCCCTCGAGGGATGTCCGACTGCCCGGTGGGATCGGGCCTAAACGGGCGGTTGGACATCCCTCTCACAATCCAGGACTGCTGGCTCCCAACTGCTCGCCAGCCTGCCTGCCTGATTGCCCCTAACTGCTTCTGCCTGCCAGTCTGATCACCCCCTAATCACTCCCCTGCCAGGATGATCGACGCCTAACTACTCCCCTGCAGACCTGATTGCACTTAACTGCCCCCTCGCCCCCCGCAGGCCTGGTCACCCCCAACTGTCTTCCCTTGCCAGCCTGGTTGCCCACAACTGCCCTCCTCTGCCAGCCCAGTCACCCAAAACTGCCCTCCCCTACTGGCCTGATTTCCCACAACTGCCCTCCCCTGCCGGCCATCTTGTGGCAGCCATATTTGACCACATGGGGCGGCCATCTTGTGTGTTGGAGTGACGGTCAATTTGCATATTACTCTTTTATTAGATAGGATTATATGTTAGATGAATATATTTAAATAAAAAACAAAATGAGTCCTACATCCTAAGTTCAAATCCCAGCTCCAGTACTTACTAGTTTTGTGCCTTTGGGCAAGTCACTTAAGATGAAATGAGTTAATAAAAGCAAAATGTTTAGAATAGTGCATAGAAAGGTATGCTGTTAAATTTAAAATAGGAGAGTAGTGAGGCTTAATGAATATGTGGTCAGGTAATAATAAGCAATCATTATATATATGCATCCACCCACACACATCTCAAAAAATAAGTGTGAATGATTAGAAAACAAACAGCAGTTGAGAAAATGGATTCAAATACCAGGTCAGGCTGGGTGAGCTAAAGAAGATAATGAAACTCTCTAAATCTCATTTCACCAGAAGCAAAATGGGATACAACATAATGCCTATGTTGGTACAGGGTTGCAGTGAAGAATAAAGGAGATTCGGCCTGTAATGCACACTGTTCAGCAAAATTATTAATAATTTTCTGACTAACTAAAGGAAGAAAACCTCCTGTATTTCAACCAGGTTATTAAAAAGACCTTTGAGGTATATTTATCTACTTTCAAGCACAGCTTGTTATCTAGCTAGAATATGACCTTTGTCAAGAAGACTATATTTCTCCAGCCCCCATCCTTGATCCCCATCCCAGAGGTTAGGGGTGTGGGTGGGGCTGACTGAAAGTTCCAACCCTCTAATCAGGTGGATAGCTCCATTGGCAAAGAGCTCACATCTTTAGTTTACTTAGAGCAAGCATGTCAAACTTGTGGCCCACAACAAATATTTTTGTGGTCCAGCCAATATAACAGTATGTAAGAAAAGTTTTAATAAATATTTTGTAACTTAATTTTTACACTATCCTGTTATATATAATCCTATATAATAAAGGGCTAATATGAAAATTGACTGAACAGTGTAACTATCGGTCCTATGACGCACACTGACCACCAGGGGGCAAATGATCAATGCAGGAGTTGCCCCCTGGTGGTCAGTGTGCTCCCACAGGGGGAGTGCCTCTCAGTCAGAAGCCAAACTTATGGCTGGAGAGTGCAGTGCCAGTGGCGGGAGCCTCTCCCACTTCCACGGCAGTCAGACATCCCGTGAGGGCTCCCAGACTGCAAGAGGGTGCAGGCAGGGCTGAGGAACCCCCCCCCCCCCATGAGTGCATGAATTTCATGCACTGGGCCTCTAGTTATTAATAACGAACTACAATGTTCACTAATGACTGATTACTATAATCGTGTTGCATTCATTTCCCTTGCGTGCCTTACCCACAGGCACATCATTTCTCTCCACTAATACTAGCAGTGCTAGCAGTGAATATTTTAGCAGCAGATTGCTATGTCATTAGTCTCGTAACTGACTTTCTTGGTGTGTACAACAGGAAATATTTTGCTTTCGGAGAACAAGAAAAATAGGTTTATTTGCATTACACTTATTAATTTGTGCAGTTATTCAGTGTCTAGTAAGTTAATGTTCAAGAAAAAAATATTAAGTTTTATTAAAACTAGAGGCCCGATGCATGAAATCCATGCAAGGGCCTTGGCCCTGCCCCCCCCCCACCCCCCCGCTGCCTCCAGGCCACAGCTGGGGGCCTTTGCCGCCTCTGCCCTGGCCCTCGCCCACTGCAGCTTTGTCCAGAAGGAAGGACAGCCGGTCTAATTAGTATATTATGCTTTTATTATTATAGATGTCCTATTATTTTATGCTAACAATTACTCATTTATTTCAGCCCTTTGTATTTAGCATGTCTCTATTGAAATAAACCTGTTTCTATGAAAATTGAAGCTTTTGTGTTTTTGCAGCCCACATAAACTTAAACCTCTTTTATTTGGCCTTTGAGTTTGACATGCTTGACTTAGAGGTTTTCCAAAAGTCACCTCACTAACATAACAAAAGACTCCTTTATTGCTGTCATCACTTAGGAAATCCCAAGGGTTTTATGAGCCTTGTGCCAGAGAGTGAGGAAGACCAAATAGGTATTTATTATAAATCACAATGTCACAGGTCACAACTATCATTTCAATGAGAGTTCAATTAAATTAACCACCTGGGTCCTTTTCATGTTAGTTTTTCTGCTATCTTACAGGTACTTTTTATTTTTTTGAAACTAAAATTATAAATTAATTTATTAAAAGGATTATACATATATCCTTATTAAATTTTCTTATTTCTAGTTATTATTCTAAGCTGCAAATATCTTTTTACTTACTGTTTTTCCAGCTTACTACCCTCCCAAAAAAGGGGGTAACCCATAAATCCAACAGGAAGCAAATTATTAATTAAATTATGAAACGTCAATATCATGGAACACTGGAGGTTATTAATAGGTATTTATGAAAATGTATACTAGCATAAAGAAATACTTATATAGTGCAACATTATATAAATATATATATATATATAACTTTTAAAGCTTTATGAATGCAAATATGTCATAAACATGTAAAAAATATTTGTAGAAAAAAATACATCCAAAAGTTCATTCCAGGTAGTAAAATTATGGGTGTTGTTTTTTTCTATTCTTATTCTCTACCCAAATGTTCTATAGTCCGCTATTGATTTTTAAACCAAAGAAAAATGTCTAAAGAAAAAAACGAGGATGGAGATTTTAGACTATTATTCTGAGAAATCAAAGAAAGTAATTTTTTCTCAGTATTATTTAGCAATTTCCCTAGTTCCTGCTTCATTGCAGTTTTTCTAGCCTGGCATGCTATATGGCCTCAAATGTGCTTTCTAACTGATTCTCACTTCCTATGGAAAACCTATGGGCCAGTTAACCATTATCTCACGAATGCCTAATCACCAACATGTTCTGTGCCTCTGGTGCATGCACTTTGGTCTGGAGCTCTTTCCATTATTAGTCTTATAATATATGCCACTCATGGCTCATTTCAAGAGCCACTTGTCATGAGGTATATTCAGCTTCCCCAAGTAGAGATGCTTTCCCCAACCTTTGTAACTTTCTTCTGAATTGTAATCTGTTTTGCTTTACTTTTTGCTTGTGCATTTTCCTGATTAGGGGCAGCCATTTTGCTCTAGGAGAAGGCTCTAGAAGTGTGATTCAGCAAACTGATTTCTTGGTTAATTTGCAAGAGGCCCTATTTTGTTGATGGTTAATATGTTTATTCCAAGTGGCTCTAGAAGCGTGATTCAGCAATCTGATTTCTTGGTTAATTTGCAAAAGGCCCTATTTTGTTGATGGTTAATATGTTTATTACAAGTGGAGGAAAATAAGTTACTTAGAATAAAATGAGTAACAGCAAAAACCCATATGATTCTCTCAGCTACATTATTTATGGGGGGAGGGAGGGTGGGGATCCAGAGCCTGGGCTATAAATCAAGAGGGATGAAGCCTGCATTTCTCTCTCACCTCTCAATTTCTCAGGCTTCCAATTACATGAGCACCTGTCACATTGGCATGCTACTCCCACCAATGCTGCTCTTTACCTCCAGTTCTTTGATGGCTCTTTCCAGTGTCTGTTTCATCGCTGATTGGCCCTACTTTATTGACCCTTTCCAACTCCTCTTCATCTGATCTTTCAGTCTCCAACACTGATGGCTATCTCATTTGTTATCTACCTCCTGACAGTCTCAGCTGCTTCCACCCTCAATGCAGCAAAAGGTTTCCTCAGATGATGCAGTTCTTCCAGCCCATCAGACCCCTGGCATGATTACCTCCCAAAGGCCCCATCTCCAAATACCATCACATTGGGAATAAAGCATCAGCACATAAATGTTTGATGGATACAAACGTTTAGCCCATAGCATATATCAATGTTAAAAGTCATTATCAGAAAGATGAATGACTTCTTTTAATGTGTTCTGGGTCTTCTATCTAGATTTGCTAAAACAAATACTTATACTTTATGTAATTAAGGGAAGAAAATCTACAGTAAATTCTAGTTTCTATGGATTAGAAAGATTCCTGCTTCCAGCTATAAAAGTTTAACTGGGAGAAAGCCAATTCTCCCACTAAGAATAAAAAAATTGGGGGGGGGGGATTTGTGAAATGCAAAACAAAGAAACAAACAAAAAATCTAAATGCAAGTATCAAAATGCTACCAAGGCAGCCGGGACATAAGAGGCTGAGATCACAGTGGTGAGCTTGACATTCTTTTCTAAAATTATGTTTTTTATTGATTTTTTTTAGAGAGAGAGGAAGGGAGAGGGAGAGAGAAACATCTATCAATTGCCTCCTGCATGCCCCCTACTGGGGATTGACCCTGAAACTCAGGCATGTGCCCTGACCTGGAATCAACCAGGGACTCCCAGTGCATGAGACAATGCTCAACTATCTGAGACACACCACCAGGGCAGTTTGACATTCTTCTTTGCTTTGCTCTTCAAGGCATTTGCTAATTCATAAGTGATGTGATCAAGGAGCTTGGAAGTAGAGCAAAACTGGATAACAGGAGAATTTTTAAGTATAATTTTCAGCAGTCTTAAGTGGCTGGAAAGATATACTTAAAGTTTAGAGCTACCAATGCAATTAGAACTTGAGCAACCAAAATCCTGTAGAGAAGAAAGACTCAGAAAAGTGAACTTAATGTCTATGGTCAACAAAGATTGCCTGGTAAGAGGCTTAAAATCTCAGCAATACTGTTGGTAATCTCATTGTGCTGAGCAAATAAAAACTGGAGTTATGTGTCTGCTTATTGGGAAGGATGCTGATAAATAATCCAAGGCTTCAAAAGGACTTGTCCTAAATTAAGGTAAGGTGGAAATAGATCATGTGTTTAGAAAGACTGAAATAAAGCTTAGAATCATTTTAAACCCTGACTGAATTAAGATGATTGCTCTTCTCTGGAGGAAGGTTATACTCTAGTAGAGCCTCTACAGTATTTTGATATTCAATCAAAAATTACCAGGCATATATATCAAGAAAAAAGGAAAGCCCAGTCAACGTGGCTCAGTGGTTGAGCATTGGCTTATGAGCCAGGAGGTCACAGTTTGATTCCCAGTCAGGGCACAGGCCAGGATTTCAGGCTTGATCCCCAGTAGGAGGCATGCAGGAGGTAGCCGATCAATGATTCTCTCTCATCATTGATATTTCTATCTCTCTCTTACTCTCTCTTCTTCTCTGAAATCAATAAAAATATTTAAAAAAGGAAAGACAAAGAACTAATGATAAAAATGCAGTAATATAGACCTTGGGATTATTAAACAGTCACATATCATGCAATCGTTAAAATGGAAAATATGGAGAACACAAAACAACATGAGAGAAACAAATGTTTCTTAAAATATGAAACTCAAAATTTTATATATATATATGTATATATATATATATACATATATATATATATATATATGTAAATAGTATGTATTTAAAAATAAATATCATATAAAAGGTCCTTAGAGGGTATTTAGATATTATTTGCCTTAAAATTATAAAAGACTATATTTTAAACATTTTCAAAAACATGCTTTTTTAGCTTGAAAAAAAACACACGATATCTTAATGGTACTGCTGAGTTATAAAAAAATAGCAACTTGAAAGACCATAGCATAATGAGTAGCATTATAGTTACATTTTTAAGGTTCAATTTAATTTTTCATTCACACTGGTGGGAATTCTGAAATGATAATTCTGTATTTATCCACAAAATAGCAGAACTTTGTATTGCTAAAATATAATAATGGGCTTTGATTTGTGAGATATAATTAACGAAGTAACTATTATGATTCATAAATAGATAATATATATTTTCTCTATTTCTGGGAGAACTGGTGGATAGTTGAAAAGGATTTTCTTTTTTTTCTCTATTCCATTTATTTTTCTATTTTAGAAAATCAAACAGAAACTACTTTTAGAAAAATAACGAACCATTCCAGTTCACTTGGGTTCAATGCATGCAGAAATAGGATAGAAAACAAGCCATTATAGAAACTGACACTTTCTTTTATATTTGCACGTTCAGTACTTGTTTTACAAAGACAGGGAAAGTGTGAATACTGTCCACCCAGTTGTTTGATTTAGAACTGGGCTCTACAAAGTCCCTAGTGGTCTAAACTTTTAATTGGATGCTAAAAAAATATCACTTGCAGTAATCAGAAAGTTCAATAGTGTAAGTAAAAAGGATAATAAACAAGGAGCCATCAAAAAGCTCTATCTATTTAAAGATAAAATATTAAGTGGGTTTACTAGGGAGAGTAAAGTGAATTACAGTAAACTTCCCCAGAGCACCAGGCTCCCATTAACACCCTGAAAGTCTTTGTAGCAAGAACCAAAGAATGCTTTTCTTCTTGCCCTGTAACTTCAGGATGGTGAAGAACACAAATTGCTCTATTTTCTAAATTTTCCTTCATCCAGCCTTGCTATTTGTCAATATTTTTCTAACTTATTTTTTTAATTTATATTTTTATTTTATTGTCTTCCTCCTTTAAACTACCTCAGATCCTTTGTGGAATAGCATGGTCATGAGTGAAGAAATAAATAGGTTAAATAAATCTTGAAATGCCTACTTTCTCTATCATCAAGATCTTATAACATAACCTATTAGCTCTGCTTCTCAGACAATCATCGTCTATTTTTCTGTCTTCTTATCCTATAACCGATATTACAAGTTTATAAAAATAGTGATCCACAGCACCATGGTCGATGCCTCCTCTTGGATTCATTCTTTCATTTTATATTCACAAGACTAGGAGGCCTAATTGAAAACTATGGAGCGTGCTATCCTGGCCACTGGTCTCCTGCATGGGAAGGTACTGGCATTATGGCCTACTGGCCCTATATATCTCTTACTTTTCACTGCTCTTGGGGTATGGACACTAGGTGAAGAGGAGAGTGTCAAGCTCTAGCTCATCGAATAGGCACTCATCACAGGTAGACTGATGAAATTGGACCTTTTATATAGAAGAGTTAGCAAAAAGTAGAATGAAGGCTTGCTTATCAGTACATCACAAGATAAACTGAAACAATTTTCAATGAAATAACAGGGGAAAAATCAAAATGAAGGCAAGGATCATTGCTGTTGACTTTGAATCAGAAGATTAAATTGTTAGAAATTAATATTCAGATAAAGAATGTGGGAATATCACATGAGTGTCCTGAACACTTTTTGGATATTCCTGACTTGTACAATGCCATAAAAAATTCATTAATAGCCCTGGGTGGGTAGTTCAGTTAGAAAATCATCCCAATGCATCAAAATTGTGTGTTTGATCCCCAGTCAGGGCACATACAAGAAGCAACCAATGAATTAATGGATGGGTGCGACAACAAATCGATGTTTCTCTCTCTCTCCCTTCCTCTCTCTCTCTCTCTCTCTCTCTCTCTCTCTCTCTCTCTCTCTCTCAACAATAAATTAGTTTTTAAAAGAAAGTAATAAATAATAGTGTTGCTTTTTGTAAAATGGCATGATCAGCGCTGCCTGGCATAATAGAAATATCTACTAGTAAGTGGGCAATGCTGAATATGTCTCCTGTCTGCTCCACAACCAAGACCTTTGTAGACTTCTTTTCTCAGTGATTCCTGGCAGAGTCTAGAAGCAAGGACCTCTTTCTGCAGTGCATCATGCCTTTCTTCACGGCCTCAAAATTGACTAAGATTCAAAAGCCAACTTTTTAACCTTTCTTCAAAGGCATTTGTGAGTTAGAAGAACAATCCTGCATTCCTGAAACAGCAGATCCCTAGTCCAGTTCATTATGTGATCCACACGCTTCTCTGCCTTCCTGGATTTCCATAAACCCTGCTATGAATGTGAACAAATCAACCTGGACTGCTACCTGAGGAAAGCCAAGCAGATACAAGTATTGACAACTATGTCAAGTAAATTGATAAGATATTCCAACCTCTGCTCATTCATTGAAAGGCACCAATCCTTCTCTTAAATCTTTGGTTGTCATCTTGATAGTAATTTGCCTAAAAACTGTCATACTTGGGAGGAGAGCAGAGGTTGTCTTTTGGTATTCCAGACATAAACTGAATACTAGATTACAAAATGTGATATAAATCCTTATATCACTGATAATAGAAAGATTAATATAAATAGCAGGAATTAATATTAGCAAGAACAGTTTAATGCAAAGATAAATAATTATATCAAATTACAGACCCACAGAGTCAGATATAAAACTTAGTAATTTCATCTGGCCCAAACCACTAAATATAATTATTCATGTATTTTCTCTAAAACATACTTGCTAAAGTAATGGATGGGCAGGTGTTCATTTTGTCTTTAATACTTTGAAGGAATATGAGTGGGTTGATTGTTCTTATAAGACTCTGTAAGGTTTTCCAAAAGGATGCTCCCAAGTTTGGAGACTTACTTGGACTTAAACCTTCCCACAAGTAGCTAATGACATAAAAGTATTTATAAAGTACTCTCTTGCACTGGCCAGTGTGGTTCAGTTTGTTGGGCATTATCCCATGCATCGAAAGGTTGCCCGTTTGATTCCTGGTCAGGGCACACGTCCAGGTTGTGGGCTCCATCCCTGGTAGAGGGTGTGCAGCTGTTCAATGTCTCACTCTCACATTGATGTTTCTCACTCTCTCTCCCTCTTCCTTCCTCTCTCTCTCTCTCTAAAAATCAATACAAAAATCTTTAAAAAACAAACACCCTTTTTTTCCTGACACATGAAGCTCACTAAAATATGCTTTCCTCTAACTAACATGTTTCTTCTAGAAATTTAAATGTATACATATCTTTTAAGATCCGTATTTGATTTCTAAAGATAAATGGGCTGACATATATATGGTTACCAGCAGCCACCCTACTGCAGGGAAACTACAGGCCTGGACACCTTCCCACGATGGTTCCTGTACTGCGCCTCTATTACTGACATGGGAATGGGCTACTTTCAGAATAGCAGTGATATTTAGAGTTAACAACTGACTCTTTAAAGCCAGAAGGTTGCTATAACTTTTGGTATTAATATTATTAAAGGTTTTTTATTAATAATATCAATAAAGGTTTTTTCACCTTTACTGAGATATAATTGATATATAACATTATATAAGTTTAAGATGTACAACATGACCATTTGATAAACATAGTATTCATTTTTTAATTGAAGATCATATAAGTAAAAACAAATAAACAGCAACAAGAGGTAATGAGCTTAGAAGTCAGACAGACCATCCATCTTCTAGCCCTTTGAGATGTTTCATACCGCCCCCCACTTCCGAATCTCTGGTTCCTCAGTAGGATCTCAATCAATACCATATTCCATTCTACTTTATGTCTTCCACCATGCAAAAATCCTGATGAAATATTTTTTTATTAGCAGGACAAGAAAATCAGTACACTTATTAGCAGTTTTTCTACAAACTCTTTGTTAGAATAGAAAGTCAAATTATGTCAGTGGTAGGCTGGATAATAGCTTCCCAAGGATGCTGGTGTTCTAATCTCAAGAACCTGAGAATATGTTGCCTTACACAGCAACAAAGACTTTGCAGATATCATTAAGTTAAGGATCTTGAGAAGGAAAGAGTCCTGGATTATCCAGATGGGACCAATATAATCCCAAATCTTCTTAGAAGAGGAAAGTGGGAGTTAAGTGGGAGCATCAAAGAAAAAGAGGGAGCTGTGAGGATAGAAGCAGGGATCAAAGAAGGAAAGATTTGTAGATACTACATGACTAGCTTTGAAGATGAAGGAAGGGGCCAGTAGCCAGGGAATGGAGGCAGCCTGTAGATGCCAAAGAAGGCAAGAACGCAATTGCATCCAGAAGAAATGTGGCCCTGCTAACACCTTAAGTTTTTAGGACCTCTGCTATCTAAACTATGTGATGACACATTTGTGTTACTCTGACCACCAAATTTGTGAAACCTTGTTTCTACAGTAATAATACATCTTTCAACACTAATTCCATTCAAATACTTCCACATTGGTTAGTACGGCACACTGCACAGCTGGGGGTTAAGTTCTTTGGAAACCAATCGGCAATGTATGTCCACCCCTGAAAATGTTTGCATAATTGGACACAGTCATACCACTTTTAGGACTCTAGCAGTTCTCAGAGGAAAGTTTATAGCCATAAATGCTTATCTTAAGAAAAAAAGAAAGCTCTTAAACAACCTAATGTTACAAATAAATAAAATTAAAAAAGGAATCAAGAAATAATTATCTGCACATTAAAAATTACAACCTATATTTAAACTATAATTAGCCAGGGAAATTATGTGTTTCACATATGTAACTATTAGGGATAATTAAAGTAATTTACTTTACTATTTCTTTGGGAAAGGGTCCTAGAAATGGTATGACTGGGTTCAATTTGGACAAAACTCATCCTGGTACTATTGATATTTACAAAATGATTGAAAATAGTCTAATGATATGGGTATGGCTAAATAAATTATGTAGCATATAAATTATATATGAGACATTATAGAGCAATTTAAAACATATTCAAAGAAATTTTAATGAGATAGAAAAATTATGGAATAATAAGAAGAATAATACACAATTATTTAATGTATGCTACATTCTTTAAAAATATTTGGATAGGAAGAAAATAAAATCAACGAAAGTACAATAAAATGTAGAGAATGGGTATCCTCAGTAATTTTTATTTTGAAAACAAATATATTCATTTATTTCCCAATTTTTTAATGATAAACACGCATTACCTTTACAATAAGTAAAAAGAAATGTTACACTATATTAATAATCCACACCACAATTCAATATGGAAACACATTACTAATGTGTTAAAAAGGGACCTTCTAACATATAACAGAAACAGCTAAATTAAAAGAAATCAAAGACGTTCACTCCAACAATAAGACTAGGTCACCAAAATACCTCTGGAAAGCAGTTGTACACAAGCCTAACCCCCCAGTGTTTTCAGCTGCTGCCCGAAGGATGGGCCTGTGGATTGCCTGGCTCTGATGTCCAACAGGGCGGGCTGCATTTATGAGACAATGGGACTGTAGTAAACAAATCAGCAGTTTTTTTTTTTAATATATTGTATTGATTTTTTACAGAGAGGAAGGGAGAGAGAGTAAGAAACATCGATGAGAGATGATCAGCTGCCTCCTGCACACCTCCTACTGGGGATGTGCCCGCAACCAAGGTACATGCCCTTGACCGGAATCAAACCTGGGACCTTTCAGTCCACAGGCCGATGCTCTGTCCACTGAGCCAAACCGGTTAGGGCCAAGTCAGCAGTTCCTGCTGGGTTCATGTCCAAGCACTTGCAGAGGCTATGCCTCTGGAGGCTGAGCACAGAGAGTGCAGGCAAAAATACCAGCCTCCCAGTAATTCCCTGAGAGAAGTTTGCATAGTTTACTAGGGGCTGCCTGAGGGCCTAACTTCTAATTAGCAAACATATTCTAGGGGCTGGCTGTGATCCTTCCCAAGTCTAGAGGAGCTAATGGTCACTCTCACCATCTTCTCCCTCCTATTCGCTCCAACAGTAAAATTAACTTGCTGGTATCTCTCCAGAAGGAGCTTGCCCACACATCTAGTGCCCCAACTTACTCAGCTGCCGCCTGAGGGCCCGACCCCCAAATCAACCAACTCTGAGAGCCAACAGGGCATGCATCACAAGTCCCACAGGACTATAGCAAACAGTAGTAAACTGCAAGCAGGATGCAGCAAAAGCAGTTCTCAGAGGAAAGTTTACAGCCATAAATGCTTATCTTAAGAAAAAAGAAAGCTCTTAAACAACCTAATGTTACAAATAAAATAAAATTTAAAAAGAAATCGAGAAATAATTACCTGCACATTAAAATTACAACCTATATTTAAACTATAATTAGCCAGGGAAATTATGTGTTTCACATAGGTAAATATTGTGGATAATTAAAGTAAATTACTTTACATCCTCACTATTTCAAAGATTTCAAGAATTTTATGCTCGCCAAAACCGGTTTGGCTCAGTGGATAGAGCGTCGGCCTGCGGACTGAAGGGTCCCAGGTTCGATTCCGGTCAAGGGCATGTACCTGGGTTGCGGGCACATCCCCAGTGGGAGATGTGCAGGAGGCAGCTGATCGATGTTTCTCTCTCATCGATGTTTCTTTTTTTTTTTCTTTTCTTCTTGCCAGGCACTCCCCGCGCTCCTCTTTCTCTGGCGGGGCGGGGGTCCTCGACGGCCCAATGTTTCTAACTCTCTCTCTCCCTTCCTCTCTGTAAAAAATCAATAAAATATATTTTAAAAAAAGAATTTTATGCTCAAGATTTTTGGATGGTGCATTATATATTTTTACCCCATCCATTACATTAGGAGTCAACATACATGATTTGTGGGATCACTTAATATTAAGCACATCACTTGAGCAAATATCAAAGCAGCTTCAAAACTGAATTTTACTATAAAAAAATAAATGTTAGCTATCGCATTCTAGGTGATCCAAGGCTGTTATTGTAAATATAAATGTTTGTTGGATGCTGGAATAAATGGTGTCTTGTGAATTGTCTAATTGCTCAGTGTCACCTGATCTTCACTTCATATGCCATGCTTTTATGAGTTCTGGAGTCTTCTTCTTTTTTAAAAAAAAATATATTTTCTTGATTTTTTACAGAGAGGAAGGGAGAGGGATAGAGAGCCAGAAACATCGATGAGAGAGAAACATCGATCAGCTGCCTCTTGCACACCACCCACTGGGGATGTGCCCGCAACCAAGGTACATGCCCTTGGCCGGAATCAAACCTGGGACCCTTCAGTCCACAGGCCAACGCTCTATCCACTGAGCAAAACCAGCTAGGGCTGGAGTCTTCTTTTTAGAATCTAGGCTGTGGTAATTTAATAAATAATAATGGAACAAAGTGAATCTTAGCCATAAACAGTAGATTAGTCTTACTCATTTCATCAAGAATTACTAAAGCCATTGGACACTGGGGAATGGTTGAGACCCAGAGAGTAGGGGATGGGTGGCATATAGGAGCTGAAAATAGAGGATTAGAGTGTGTGTGTGTGTGTGTGTGTGTGTGTGTGTGTGTGTATAAACATACCTCATTTTATTGTGCTTTTCTTTATTGAACTTCAGGTTTTTTTTAAATAGTTTAATGACTTATATAGAGAGAGGAAGGTAGAGGGAGAGAGAGAAATATAGATGTGAGAGTGTAACAATGATTGCCTACCTCCTGCATGCCCCCTACCAGGGATTGAGCCCAAAACCCAGGTGTGAGCCCTGGCCTGGAACTGAATGGGAAATCTTTCCATGCACAGGAAAACGCCCAACCGATTGAGCCATACTGGTCAGGGCTATTGAACTTCAGCTTTTACAAACTGAAGCTGTGTAGCAACCCTGTGCTGAACAAGTCTATCATCATTTGCTGAAAGCTTTAATAACAGCATTTTTTAGTAATAAAGTACTTTTTAATTAAGGTATGTACAGGTTTTTTTTAGACATAATGCCATTGCACACTTAACAGACTACAGTATAATGCAAACATAACCTTTATGTGCTTTGGGAAACCAAAACAATGCATGTGACTCATTTTATTGTGATATTTGTTTTATTGCAGTGGTCTCAAACCTAACCCACAATATCACCGAGGCATGCCTGTACACATATCTACACCCTCTATTTCTGTTTACTATCAATGTTTTAACTACACTAAAAGGGCACCAATTCTCTCTTCTTTTAAAAGAATCGATACTTTATTTTTTGTATAATTAAAACTTTGACCATCCTTTTAAAGCAGCCGACCCTGTATCCTCAAGTAAGAGAAATGTGTAAGATCTGATTTCTTGTCCTGCGGGACTTTCTTCTTCCCCTTGCCACCCAAATTCAGTGCTTGAGTCCTGGTGTCTCTTCTGCACATGTGGGCTCAGTTCTGAGAAGAGGCGCTATAAGAAAACTGAAACAGACACTGCCTTCTCGAGAATATTGTGTTTGCACTTTCTGAGTCATTTTGATCCACACAGGTGAGAGTCGGGGTTTAAATTAGGCAGTTTCTGGCTGGGCCAGTTATCCTGTTCCTAAAATGGAACAAGGAGAAAGAAGGTGTGCCAATAGTGTAAAATGACTCATCATCAGCCACAATTAGACGTTCTCCGTCGCCTGCCAAGGGCTTGACAGGCCTGGCTCAGAGCTGCACGGCCCCTGGTCCAGCTCCCCTGACTTCTGGTAATCTTCCTCAGTGACTGAAAACTATCGATCCTGCTTCCACACATCTCAGTGCTAATCAGCTTGTCCTCAAGCATCCCCGCGGACATCACAGACCAACTCAACCTGTTAAATAGGCAGGGTTGAGTCCTATTAATATTTTCTCTCTTCTAAGTTAAAGAGTTAGACACCATCAACTGAGGCAAGTTTTAATTTGTTCTTAAAATAGGACAAAGGTTTCTAGATGACCCACTCATATGAGTCCCTATAGTTGACAGTGATTCAGCAATATAATTGATATCAAGAGAGATGGTGGTACAGGGCAAGATCTAGATGGAAGAGAAAAAAAATCACAGGAGAGACAAACTAGGCAATATGAACTTAGAAATCAATTAACTGAACTTCCTGATCTACCACTTTTTAGCTATTTGTGATGATCAGATAGAAATATAAAATAAAGATACTCAGTTCTTAATATTTTAATCTTAAGAATACAGAAAAAAACTTGATTTGTACATTAGCATTTCTGGCTGCAGTTTATATATAATTTGTGTAATAATAAATTTAAAATTCCAAAATGCCTACAGGAAAGCAATACAAGGAAACAGAAATCAATCTCTGGTGTTTTTGCTTTTGCTTTGCTGATACTTCATGAAAGTCAAACTCTAGATAAAGAATGAAGATAAATGCCAACAATTTCCATTGTATGGCTTGTGTCCCTCAGAACAGCACTGGAGTGTATATATAATGCTTTCCATTGTTTTCTAACTCAGTCACCTCAAGGGCAGGCTGTGTTTCACTCCTTTGTTGCATGCACTGCAGCACCCCGCACAATGCTAGGTGAGGAGCAGACACCCACTATCAATTGATGAGAAAGAGCTCCGGACTCTATTGTTCTCAGTGCCTCTGCCTGCTTCCTGTGACAGTGATGTAAACTTGCATCACTTTTGCAGGTACTCTCAGTTAGGTTTTCCCTCTCTTTAAGGGAACTTAACTCTGTTTCCTGGCCCATTGCTCTTTGAAAGTCATACTCTATTGTTGTAGAAACAAGATGAAATTTTCAACCTTTATTATTATGGGTGAAGAGAGGTGTGATTGACATTGCACTTGCATCTACAGAAATCTTCCAGGATATTTGTAAGGGGGTCAGATAGATAGACACTCTTGGGGTAATGCCACCCCCTCAGCAGAGAAAGGGAGAGCTGACATACTTTTTCTAAGAACAAGTCTACCCCCACCATGGAGGACAGAGATGGGGCTCCACCCTGTCCAACCCTCTACTCAAAGCCTTCCCTGCACTCCCTCCCTTGGTTACATTCACTTTATCCCCGATTATTAGAATTTCCTCAAAAGCCCCAAACCTCAGGTTATCCCTCAGCTCTCATACTGTAGTTTCAGCGTCTGTCCATATCCTCAGTTCTGTTCATGCCTTCCACCTCCTCCCAGATCCTGAGATTGTTGCCCTGTGCTGACCAGATTCACAGCAGGTCATACAGGACAACCCCTCCATTATCATCCTCTTTTCCAAATGTTTCCTCACTGTTTGTTCCAACAATGTCCCCCCTTCAGGGGGACATGGGGACATTGTGTATCCTGCATCATCTCTAGCTGTGGTCATTTCCCCTGGACCTGGAAGGGAGGTTGAGTTTTCCTTGCCGCGCTCCCCCCCCCTTCCCCGCCGACTGCTGATTTCAGGCCATTTTCTCCTCCCCTTAATTCTGAACCACATTTTAACTGTCATCTATTGACCCCAAGCCATTCCTCCTCATTTTCCAAGGGGACTCTGGTTCACTGCTGCTCATTCACTTTGGTCCTAATCCTCAGTCATTTCAGCACACTTGTAGTTGAGAATCCCATCCCCTGAGCTACTCCTTTGGCCAGAGCCTTAGACCTTAATCATTACCATTGTTTACAGAGCTGTACCCCTCATAACCTCAGGTATGTGCATCCCACGCTTTACTCTCTAATGCCTTGAACCAAAGATCTTTCTACCCAGCTTACATCTACAATCATTGATTCTTCATTCTAAGCCTCTTTACTGTTCCTCACCTTCTTGATGGTTTCACTGCCCTTCTTATCAAGCTGAAATCCAGTAGTAATCCTTGTCATTCACCCTTTACTCTCTCATCCTTCTCTCACTTGTTCCTACATGTTTGGCAACCCATAATTAGGTTAAAGCCAATTCACGGACTTCTCTGCTTACATCCTCGTTACATTATGACCATCAATCCAGTGGCACCTTTATGCTGTCCAGAGTCAAAGGATACCCCACTCTCCAAAATGACACATTCCTTCCTCCACAATTCCCATACCTGCTCCCTCATTCTCACTCCCCCACTCTGGTCTTTCTATTTCTCTGAGAAAACTGAAACAGCCAGTAAGGAACTTTCACAGACTCTCACCATTGATGCTGCCCACCCATCAGCTCTATATCATTGACTCTTGCTTTCCACCTGCTACCAGAGCTACTATTATCTAAAGCCAGATCAGTCCCTAGTTAGCAGATCCCAGCTATGAGAGCTTTACATGTGCAACTCATACTAACACTTCTAAAATAATATCAAAAGGACACTTCCTAATTTGTCAGTGATGGAGATTTTACTATTCTCTTAATATAAACAAGAGATTGAAGAGAAGAAAGACTTGTGTGCTGACCATGGGCAGCAATGAAAACAGAAAGATCATTAGTTTGGGTTTTAAATGCTAGTGGAATTAAATAACCTTGAGAAATATTCTAAAGTCATGAAAACTTGAGTTTGAATCACAGTTCTGCCATCAACTGGCTTTATAATTTTAGTAAATTAATAAAGAGCAAAGGTATTCAGTTACCTGTACATGATAACACCACCTCCTATATTTTATGGAAGATTAGATACAAGGGCAGATTGTATCATGAAAAAATGTACCTGGTACATATTCTTTTCATGTTTACTCTTTACATTTTGTGGGGTTTTTTTTAATTTGTGTTTTTTAAAATATGAAAACATTTACATATTTGCAAAGTTAAAACATTATAATATCATTTGTATACTCTGAGAGGCAGAAAAGTGCTCACCCCCACCTCCCACATACACACCAAAAGGTGTCCATATCAGAGACCCCAGAACCTGTGAATATGTTGCCTTACATGCAAAAAGGGACATTGCCGATGAAGTTAAGGATTTTGATATGGACAGATTATCTTGTATTATCTGGATGGGCCCAATACAATCACACCTTTCCTTAAAAGTAGAAAAGGGAGTTAGAAGAGTGAAGCACAGGGAGTGTTGACTATAGAAGACAATGTCAAAGTGAACCGATGGGCGAAGGACGCAACCCATCATGTTGGCTTTGAAAATGGAAGAAGAGTGTCTAGGAATGTGGGCAGCCTTAGGAAAAGGCCAGGAGTTCTATTCTGCCCTAGAGCCTCCAGAAAAATACCAGCCCTGCTGACATTTTGATTTTAACTCAATGAGACCCATTTGAGAACTCTGACCCCAGAACTGTCTTGTAATAGACTTGTGTTGTTTTAAACCACTAAATTTGTGACCATTTGTTACAGCAGCCATAACTAACACACATGCCTACCAAGTCCAACCATTTCCCATCCCATCCTGCACTGCTGCTATCGGTAACCATCTTTTCCACTTTCTGCTTTATCCTTCCTGTGGATGTATAATTTTAAATAAACAAATACATGTGTTTACTCTAGCTTTTTTTTTTCTTACACAAAAGATTCAGTATTATATATGTACTAGAGGCCCGGTGCACAAAAATTTGTGCACTCGGGGGGGAGGGGGGGGAGAGGGGGTCCCTCAGCCCGGCCTGTGCCCTCTCGCAGTCTGGGACCCCTCGGGAGATAATGACCTGCTGGCTTAGGCCTGCTCCCAGGTGGCAGAGGGCAGGCCCAATCCCTAGGTGCAGCCCCTGGTCGGGCTCAGAGCAGGGCCGATTGGGGAGTTGGGGCACCGTCCCCTGTCATGCACAGAGCAGGGCGGATCAGGAGGTTGCGATTCCACCCTTAGTCACGCTCAGGGTAGGGCCGATTGGGGGGTTGGGACACCGCACCCTGTCACACACAGAGCAGGGCTGATCAGGGGGTTGGGGCGCCGCCACTGTCACACACAGAGCTGCAGGGCGATCAGTGGGTTGGGGTGCCTTCCCTTGTCATGAACAGAGCAGGGTGGATAGGGAGGTTGTGGCCCCGCCCCCTGTCACACACAGAACCGCAGGGCGATCAGGGGGTTTGGGCACTGCCCCCTGTCATGCTGATCCCGGTGCCGGGAGGCCTCTCGGATCCGCTGATCCCGGTGCCGGGCGGCATAGTACCCTTTTACTACATAGGATAGAGGCCTGGTGCATGGGTGGGGGCCGGCTGGTTTGCCCTGAAGGGTGTCCTGGATCAGGGTGGGGGTCCCCACTGGGGTGCCTGGCCAGCCTGGATGAGAGGATGATGGCTGTTTGCATCTGGTCACACTCCCTTCAGGGTGGGGGTCCCCACTGGGGTGCCTGGCCAGCCTGGATGAGGGGATGATGGCTGTTTGCAGCTGGTCACACCCCCTTCAGGGTGGGGGTCCCCACTGGGGTGCCTGGCCAGCCTGGGTGAGAGGCTGAGGGCTGTTTTCAGGCTGGCGGGTGACTGAAGCTCCCAACCTGTCCTTTTTTTCTTTTTTTTTAATTCTGGGTCAGCTTTAGCTCTGAGGCCGGGCTCCAGCTATGAGACCTCGGCTGCCGAAAGCAGGTTTTTGGCCTTTGTTTACCTTCTGTATTTGATACAATGTTGCGGTCCGGCTGGCTGAAGCCTGGCTGGCTGAAGCCTGGCTGACTAAAGCAGGTTTCTGGGGTTTTGTTTAGCTTCTATATTTGCAACATAGTTGCTTAGAGTTGCAGCTGAGAGGCCGGCAAGTCAGGCGGGGAACGTTGGAGTCCTCCGTCACTGGAGCAAGCAAGCCTCCCTGTTCGCTTCAGTGCATGGCTGCCGGCCGCCATCTTGGCTGGCAGTTAATTTGCATATCGCCCTGATTAGCCAATGGGAAGGGTAGCGGATGTACGGCTAATTACCATGTTTCTCTTTTATTAGATAGGATGAACACTGCTCCTTGCTCTTTTTTTTTTACTTAACAATATTCATTCTTGTTCTTTTCACTCCCTAGCCTGGTCTCACTAGCTGCCTATTTTCTATCACCTGTCATTGCTATAAGATGCTGCATTTCTGAATGTTTACAAGTTGAGTTTCTTTTTACAATGTATTATTTTTAACTTAAATGAATCATTTCAACATTTTAAAAAGCATTTGATCACAGACAGTCAACATAGTGTCATGCTTGGAGTATGGTACTTCTTCTTACTGGATAGCTATAAACTGATGTCATTGCAAATTAATCACTATAGGATTTCAGCCACCAGGTGACACTTAAGTGGTTAATTTATTAAAATAAAGTGCCTGCATTATTGGTTTGCTAAGTTTTAAATTAATTTGCCAGTAAATTACTTATGACTTTATAGTTACAGCTTCTATATTTGTTTCTAGGACTGCTGTAACAAATTACTACAAATTTATGGTCTTAAAACAACACAATGTATTATCGTATAAATCTGCAAGTCAGAAGTGCAAAATGGGACTCACTGCATTAAAATCAAGTTATCAGCAGGGCTGCATTTCCCCTAGAAGCTCTAAGGGAGAATACGTTCCCTTGACTTTTCCTGCTTTTAGAGGTTGCCTATATTCCTTTGCTTGTAGCCCCTTCCTCCATCTTCAAAGTCAGCAGCATAGCATTTTCAAATCTCTGCTTCTGGCTTCTCTCTTCCATTTATAGGAACCCTTGTGATTGCATTGCCCCTCCTGGATTATCCAAGATAATCTTCCTATCTCAGCCCAGCTGGTTAGCAAATTTAGATCTACCTACAACCTTAATTCCCTAACATAACTCAGGTTTCAGGGACAGGACATATATATCCTCTGGGCCATTATACAATGCTACCTACCATATGTTCTGGAACTTCTAACACGCTTCAGTTTTTAATACTTTTTCCTGTCATTTCCAAGTCAAGAGAATTCAGACGATCAGTGGATAAGGTGATGGATGGATGGATGGATGGATAAATGGATAATTAGATAGGTGTGAATCATTAATCAATGTTTTTCACACATACAAACTCCTTTTAATTTCACGACTTTTTTCTTCATTCCATTTGGGCTTACAGACATGAAGTGGACATCAGTTAGAGCTAGAATCATTGCCAGGGAATCAAATATCACATTCCTAGCACTTTAGTTTTGAAAAACCTATTTTGTGGATAAGATAGAAAGACTTAAAATAGTACTTGAAGAATCTTTTTTTAAAATACTTTATTACATATAGTGCTACATATGTCTCATTTTTCCCCCATTGACCTCTCCCTGGCCACCCCCACCCCCAGCACATGCCCTCACCTCGCTTAGTGTCTGTGTTAATTGGTTATGCTTATATGCATACATACAAGTCCTTTGGATGATCTCTTAACCCCCACCCCTTCCCTCTGAAGTTTGACGGTCTGTTCGATGCTTCTTTGTCTCTGGATTTATTTTTGTTCATCAGTTTATATTGTTCATTATATTCCACAAATGAGTGAGATCATGTGATATTTATCTTTCTCTGAATGGCTTTTTTCACTTAGTATAATGCTCTCCATGTCCATCCATGCTATTGCGAATGGTAAGAGTTCTTTCTTTTTTAGAGCAGCGTAGTATTCCATTGCGTAGATGTACCACACTTTTTAATTTACTCATTTGAAGAGTCTTTTTCCCCAATTTCAGAATGGGTTTTTTCATCCACAGAATAGATTGGGATCCTGGTTGTAGGAGAGAGAGGAGGAAGCAGGAAGATCATTTCATATGTTGAAGGTGTTTGAGACAGGTCCTTTGTCCTCGGGTTAGACAGACTGGCAGAGAATGTAAGGAAAAAGAAGATGATGAGTTTGGGTCCAAGAAAAGGAAGATTTTGTTCACACCCCTGCCTGGAATTTTGGAAAGTAGGAAATTTATGAACATTCTTCATGCAATATTGACAAGGAGTATAGAGTGGGAATAGCTTATGTTTTGCATGACTTCAAAGAGTCATGGAATGACAGCTGAGTCCTCTCTACACACATGAGAAAAGGGCCTGGAAGTTAGGAGAAAGAAAGTGGGACAAACCATACGGCCAAGGACCAAATATATTCACAGAAATCTCAGCACATGCCAGCATGGAGGGATAACTGTGCCCAAGGACTTGATGGAACACAGTAGATGTCAATATGTGATAGGCATGCCCAAGTTTCAGCATCTCCTTTCTGTTGATGTATGACTCCTGTGGAAGTTCTTAGAACTTAAATGCAATCTCAGCAAGATTGGAATGGGGATGGGATAAGGGGGATGTATTCTGAACTGATTGAAATTGACCTAGAGGATATAAGTTTACTTTGAATGAAAAAAAAAAATATATATATATATACATATAATATGTAGAATTTGTGATATATAATATGTATAAAATACATACATATATAATGGATAATAAATTTATTATATATTATTTATATAATACATAAAGTACTATAATTGTATATTATTTATATAAGATATAAATTATATATAGTACATAATTTCTTTTGCTTAAGATAGAGCAAAGGCTAAAAATGAAGACTGAGTTGCAATATTTTAAAGAAATTATTTCTCATATATTTGAGTATGTAACTTGAAGCAATACATCTATTAGCTATAGATATAAAACAGACAGACATCCATATAAATAGAAAGAACTATCAAACCGTACACTGTCACAATTTGTTATTCAAAACTATGCAGTAACATTGGCATACTAGGTGAAAATGATACAGAGAAGAGAGCTTTCTACTAGTTAAAAATCTGATTTTTTGATCTTCAGTCACTAACTAGCCCTGATTTTCTTCTATAGAGTTTACGCTCTTTTCATGGGAAGAAGTGTTGATGTCTATGTGCATTTTTTCCATGTTTCTACTGGTCAATAAATGTCAGCCACACAGTCAAAAGGTTTTTTGGAGAGTATCTGATAATGCCCACAAACTCAAAAATCTGAAGTATACAGCCTTATATAAAATGAGAGTCTTAATCCTATGTATTCCATTATTACTCCACTAATACTAATTAAGAAGTAAAGACTGAAATGTGAATATCAGAATTATCATTTGGGATGAGGTATCAGGATTTGATGCCCAAAGATAAGCTCAAGAAAAGTACAGTAGTGCCTCCTTATCTGCAGAGGATACTTTCTATACTGCCAGTGGATTCCTGAAACCTCAGATGGTACCAAAACCTATATACACTATGTTTTCTTCTTATACACACACTAGAGACCTGTGCACGAAATTCGTTCATGGGGTGGTGTGTGTCCCTCAGCCCAGCCTGCACCCTCTCCAATCTGGGACACCTCAAGGGATGTTCGACTGCCTGTTTAGGCCTCTCACAATCCAGGACTGCTGGCTCCCAACCACTCGCCTGCCTGCCTGCCTGATTGCCCCTCACCACTTCTGCCTGCCAGCCTGATCGATGCCTAACTGCTCTCCTGCCAGCCTGATTGCCCCTCACTGCCCTCCCCTGCCGGCTTGGTCACCCCCAACTGCCCTCCCCTGCTGGCCCAGTCACCCCCAACTGCCCTCCCCTGTAGGCCTGGTCCCCCCTAACTGCCCTCCCCTGCTGGCCTGGTCACCTCTAACCGCCCTCCCCTGCTGGCCTGGTCACCTCTAACTGCCCTCCCCTGCCAGCCATCTTGTGGCGGCCATCTTGTGTCCACATGGGGGCAGCCATCTTTGGCCACATGGAGACGGCCATCTTGTGTGTTGGAGTGATGGTAAATTTGCATATTACTCTTTTATTAGATAGGATATCTTTTCACTTAAAGGAAGCACTTCCTGGCTTTCCTTTGGCATATCCGAATCACCAGCATCACTACTCTTGCACCTTGGGGGCATTAGTAAGTACAATAAGGGCTACTTGAACACAAATACTTAGGTGCGATGACAATCAATCTAACAACAGATAAGGCTACTAAGAAACTAATTTCCAAGCATCATATATAGTGTGGGTATGCTGGACCAAAGGATGATTCACACCCACGTAAGACAGCATGATCTTTCAACACTACAACAACACTTTAAAACTTATGAATTGGTTATTTCTGGAATTTTTTGTTTAATATTTTCAGACCATAGTTAATCATGGGTAACTGAAACTATAGAGAGCAAAGCCATGGATAAGGGGGAATACTGTATATCCTGAGATTAATGATGGTGTGCTCTCTGAGTTGGGGGTTAGGTGCTACATTGTGAGCCCCTTGTAACACTGACCTCTCCAGTATAGGAATAAAGTAAGCATTAGATTTAACTGAAGTTAACCATGACTTGATTCTCCAGCCCCTACAGGGAATTTATAGATCACATAGCAGTATAAGAGGATATTAAAGAGGTTCTGAATGTTTATGGCTGCAACACAGGACAAAGCTTGGGACAGCTTTTTAACAAATGCAGTCTCTCTCCCTTCCTCTCTCTTTCTCTCTCACTTCTGAGGTGTTGTCTGTGCGCAAAAAGTAAATACAAACAGTGCTAACAAGTCTTCTGTGCATTATGTAGAATAGGATGAAACCCTTACTAATAGATGAGTCATAGAGAGAAGCTCTCACACAGCTACAGAGATTCAACTCATAGCAACCCTGGGTGCCAGCCACTCCTAACTCTGGCTACGTAAGGGCCACTGCTGAACAAGCCTCAGTATGGTAAAGACAACAGAAACTTGTGAAATTACTCAGAGAAAAATGTATCCTATGACACCTTAATTATTCAGATAATGAAATGATATAAGAACAGTAAAGCAAGCCCAGCCAACATGGCTTAGTGGTTGAACATCAACCTATGAACCAGGAGGTCATAGTTCAATTTCCCGTCAGGGCACATGCCTGGGTTGCGGGCTCACTCCCAGTGTGAGGTGCACAGGAAGCAGTCAATCAATGATTCTCTTTCATCATTGATGTTTCTATCTCTCTCTCCCACTTACTTCCTCTCTGAAATCAATTACAATATATTTAAAAAAGAATAGTTGTACAAGAAAGAAATAAAAGATGCAAGAATTAGAAAAGAAGGAGCCGTCTTCATTTGGATATAACTAGTATGCATACACAGAAAAAAATCTACAGATTAGCTATTAGAAATATACATAAATACAGCAATGTTGCTGGATGTAGGTTAATACACAAAGATTATTTTTTTACTTCTAGATAACATCAATAAACAATTAGAAATTAATATTTTAAAAATAATACCCAAAATATTTTTTTAAAAATTCCATAAGAATAAATCTAATGAAAAAGATGCAAGACTAACATGGGAGGATCAACTATGTTAATGAATTAGAAGACACAATCTGGCAAAGCTATTAATTCTCTGTAAAGTTAAGATAATTCCAACCAAAATCCACAGGGTTTTTTTTGGTGTGTGTCAATGGACGAAATGTATTTCGACCCATCATTACACAAGGAGAGGATTAATAGTACAGCAAAGTCAGGCTAACCTGTGTTCTAAACCCAAACTTCCTGTCTATGTGATCTGGCCCAAGCTACTTAATGTCTTAACCTCACTTTTATGTCTGTAAAATGGAGATAATAATATCTCCCTCATAAGCTTCCTATAAGGATAAAATGGGCTTACTTAGATAATATTATTTACAGTTATCAGCTACTAATATTTCCCATTTAATCATTTCTCTCTTTGGGCAAACTGTAAGCTTCTTGAAGACAGGGACTAGTTGTTGTTGTTGTGTGTGTGTGTGTGTGTGTGTGTGTGTGTGTGTGTATTTTGACAATTATAAGCTCAGGGTAGGTGCTCAACAAATATTAAATCAATAAATGTATTTGTAAATATTGAAATAGAAAAACAGATGGCAGTTCAAGCAAGTATTGGGCAAGAGGAAGTCCCAGAAGATAAGAAGGTTTTCTAAGTAAGTTGGCAGAATGTGGTACAAGGCATCTGGGAGCAGATACTGGCTAAGATCAGGGAGGGTCTGGGAATCAGTCCCAGAGAAAATAGAGGGATTGGAACAAGGTGCAGACCCAGGCTTGTGTGGACCTAAAATCAGAGAAAGCTGGTGCAATATGGAGGAAAGGTGGAGACTCCAGGGGAGAAGTGGAAGCCAGCTACTACAGCTGAGGCACATGATAAAAAAAAAAAAAGATGAATTAGCTATTGAATTATCTAGCTCACACCAAATAAGGTTTTTTTATATTTCTTCTTGACTAAGTTCAAAATCAGTCCTAAAGCCCAAGGCAGGGCTGATCCTGAAGTTTAAGATCAAGTTTAAGGTCCATTACATATTGAAGACCTTTGCTATATACACTGATTAAGAGATAAGATAATATATTTTTTTTCTGTTTAACAAAACTCTTTGAAAAGAACTTGTTATTTTTTATATATATACTAGAGGCCCAGTGCATGAAATTCAGGTGGGGGTGGAGCGGGTACTTTAGCCCGGCCTGCACCCTCTCCAATCCAGGACCCCTCATGAGATGTCCGATTGCCGGTCAACTGGCAGTCAGACATGCCTCTCACAATCTGGGACCACTGGCTCCTAACCATTCTCCTGCCTGCCTGCCTGATTACCCCTATCCCCTCTGCCTGCCTGCCTGATCACCCCTAACTGCTCCCCTGCCGGCCTGATCGCCCCTAACTACTCCCCTGCTGACCTGATTGCCCCTAACCACCTCTGCCTTGGCCCCACACCCAGGACCCAGGATTCCCTCCCTCTAGCCAGCCACAGGCACCCAGGACCCGGGCCAGCTTCCCCTGGGTGGGCTGCAGCCGCAGGGGACCGTGGGCGGGCAGCTTCATCTGGGCCGCAGCTTCAGGTGCTTGGGATCATGGGGTGGGTGGCTTTTCTCCCTCTCCCAGGCCATAGCTGCAGGCGCAGGCACCCGGGACCATGGGCAGGTGGCATCTCCCAGGCCCGGCTTTGTCAGGAAGGACGTTCAGAAGGTTGTCTAGAAGACATCTGGTCTAATTAGCATATTACCCTTTTATTAGTATAGATATATTTTTATTGATTTCAGAGAGGAAGGAAGAGGGAGATATAAAAATATGAATGATGAGAAAGAACCATTGATTGGCCAATCCCTCCACACTCCTCACTGGAGATTGAACCTGCAACCCGGGCATGTGCCCTGACTGAGAAACAAACAGTGACCTAGTTCATAGAATGGTGCTCAACCACTGAGCTACACTGGCCAGGTATAGAACTTGTTATTTTTGAGACCTTCTCTACTATGCTCCCCATCAGTGGTAGGGCTGGATAGCGACAGTAGGATGTGGGATGGTAAAGATGCGGGTTCAAAGTAAGAAGCTCTTCCTGAAGTATTCTGAGACCTCAGCAGAAGAAGTCAATGGGGAAGGAGAAGAAGCAAGGGTGGGCTGGGCACCCGGTGCCTGACCTGGGCCAGGAGCACTGTCTAAGGGGTTTAGTATATGGCACAGGGTCAGCAGCCTAAATATGAATAAGCAGTGACAATCCATCCCAAGGGGCTGACCAATGGAACAGGGCTCTAGCCAGGACATGGGATGGCTTCTGAGGATGAAACTGTCCAGAGGGGAGTCAGGACTCTGGTCCTGTAAGGTGGACCTGAGAACAGAGTACTAGTTACAGCACAACAGATCTTCAGTAAGCCTAACCCTACCAATATAGGCGATAAAGGAAATAGCAACCAGCTAAAGACACCCAGGACTCAGGTCTCACCCTCAGCACACCTAACCTAGATTGATGGCTGCAAATCCCATGCCCTAATCCTGGGTGCATATGAAGTTCTTAGTGTGCTTTTCAAAATGATTGCAATTAGCTCGGAAGTAAGAAGAGCTGAGCTGATAAGTATCATAGCGACAAAGACTGGGATGCGAGGGCTAAAGCGGAGCATGGGTCAAAAGTGACTGCACTGACCACAGTAATAGCTTAGGTAGGAAACCTGGAGCCTGTACCTTGGGCCATTGCTCCAAGATCTAAAAAGACGTATTTGCTTATATTTGAAACATGTTTCTTTTATTTCATTTTGGACTTTAAAAGGCAAGACTAGAGAGGAAAGAAACCAAACAGGACATGTGGCCTTAAGCCAGAAGGACAAAAGGTGTCTGTCCTTGTAGATCCCAGGCATACCGTCCAGCCCAGCTCACACTCTGCGAGTGTGTTTGCACATAAAGATGTCGTGAGAAAGAGGAATGGCCGAAGCAGCCCTCTGAGTTCTGCTTTGTAAGCTTCTGCCAACAGTAGGTCAAACAGTTAGAGATAAGGGATTGCAGCCAACTTCTTTCCTCTTGATCCACAGGGACAAAGAAGGAAGTGGATGGGCAGAATGGTTATTACTTTCCTTAGGTCACATGACTAGTAGCACTCAGGTGCTCTCAGAGTTCATAGAAGTTTCTAGAGCCCAAGCTTTTCCTTGTTTTCCTTTGCTATATAACGATTTGTTTTTCTTTACTATAAAACCACTCTAAAACAAGAGCGCTGGACTGCTTTCCCACGGGTCTATGTGCTCCTTCAGAAACTGGTTGCTCACCCGTCAAGTAAAAATCACGTCTCAAAAGGTAATCAGCTTGTGTGGCAACACTTAAGTTCAAGGGCTATGCTTTCTCTTCACAAAGTCTTAGCAGCCTGCAAGGTAATTGATTGGCAGGTCTCTAATAATGGTTGAGTAACTTGAAATATTTAGATACCAGATTACTTTGGTATATATATATATATATATATCTTACTTTTATAGTGCACAACACATCATTAAGTGTTAGAAAATTTTCACCAACATTCCCTCAGTCCACCATGCAGAACATTCAGACTGTCAATCACTTAACTTATTCTGAACAAGAACAACATTGGTTTATCAATAACAATAGCCGCATCATTGGTCACATGCCCTAGAAAACAGACTGAGATGGAGGTTTGCCTGTAAGAAGTTCATTGGGGAGTACTCCTGAGGACACCTGTGAGGGACAGAGAGAAACAGGAGAGGGTAGAGGAGGATTGAACTGCGATGCATTTGCAACATAGGCCTCCGTCAATCCCACAGGAAGCTCAGGAGCTTAGGTGGTCCTTCAAAAATGTTCCAAATGTAGACAAGGGAGCTGGGCCTACATAGAGCACCACACAATCTTTAGATGCATGCAGACTCTGGCATGACCTGGGGAAAGGCAGCTTCCTTCAGGCCTTGGAGGGCAACTCTTTGGGAGGAATTCGACTGTGAGCCATCAGCCAGCACATTCTTGGCAGCTGGAGGAGTGCGTGTCTTGGTCCTGAAAAGAGAGTCACAGCGGTGTGTCACAACAGCCACTACAAATGGCTTCTTTAAGAAGGCTGACTTGAGAATAGAAATGGGTGACCCATGTTCAGAGCAACCTCTTTGTAGCATGACATCACATCTTATTTGCCTATATCTACTCTACAAGCTGCTCTGATACTCTGCAAAGAGTCAGCTTCCATGAATATTTGGTTTAGATTTACCCTATTATTGGTATAATGTTATATTATTATTTCAGACTGTGGACAATACTATGATGATACATGCCATTGTACATTTGTCCAAACCTGTAGAATGTACAACACCGAGTGAATCCTAATGTAAACTATGGACTTTGGGTGATCGTGATGTGTCAATGTAGGTTCATCAATTGCAACAAATGTCCCACTCTGGTGGGGATGTTGCTAATGGGGGAGGCTGTGCATGTGTGGAGGCAGGGCGTTTATGAGACATCTCTGTACCTTCTCAGTTTTGCTGTGAATTTTAGAATGTTCTTTAAAAAAATGTCATTGGGGAGTGGGGGGTTAGAGAGTAACCAAAGGACTTATATGCATGCATATTAGCGTAACCAATGGACACAGACACTGGGGTAGTGGGGGCTTGCCCAGTGTGGGAATGACTTGGGGAGGGGGGGTCAAGTGGGGAAAAAGGAGACATATGTAAAACTTTAGGCAATAAATAATTTTTTTAAAATGTCATCTCTTTAAAAAAAAAAAAAACTGTGGGCATATGTATTAATGTGTAATGGCTGCCATAACAAAACATCACAGACTTGGTAGCTTAAACAACAGAAATTTATTCTCACTACTCTGGAGGCTGGAAGTCTGAGATCAAGGTGTCACAGGGATGGTCTCTTCTGAAGCCCCTCTCCTGGGTTGACAGAGGACTGTTTCTTCCTCTGTCTCACTGAAGGATCTTAAATCTTACCAGACAGCCTCTCAGAGGAAGTTGTGGGAAAGGAGCAGGACATGAGTTTTTTTCTCCGTTGCCTCATTTAGTGGTGCCACTCCTTGACTGTTTCCCAAGGATCCCATATCTCTTTGGAAACCAATTCTCCACTCCCCGAGCAAAGTTACCTCTTGGAGAGCTGGTTTGGGAAACCAAACACCAAATAAAAGCCACCCCTTCTGTTTGTAATGCAAACTTTCATCCACACCTCTTAATGGAATGAATTGGATGTGGGAGGGTGGAAAGAGATGATAAATATCACCTGGCCATATAATGCAGGTGAAAAATGGATTTCTCAGTGTGAGTACAACCACTGAGTCACTGAGTTGTATCCAAGATGAGAATTAGCAAGAGGAAAGATTCCTAGAAGAAAATTTATCTTTAAGCTGAGTTCCTAAGGGCTAAGATATTTCTGCTTAAGGTTCATGCCTGGCATGTTATATCTCTAATCCAATTGATCCCATAAATTCTATGTTGTTGTTGTTGTTTTTTGCCAATTTTGTATCACATGGTAATTTTTGGAAATGTATATGTCCTGATATTGCACAAGTGATTAAATGTAGCACCATATTCTCCTTAATATGCACTGAAAAGACGAGGAGCTTAGGAAAATGTGAAAAAAGAATGGGGACTAAATGTAATCAATTTAAGGGAATTATTCATTTAACCTTATTATAGTACCAAATAGATCTACTGAACTAAAGGCAATAATTTGGCTTGGAATTGCATGATGCTTTGGAATTGCTAGATCTTTGGATTGAAAGAAATAAAAATTGTTTTATAGTCAGGAAGAAAATGTGGGTCAATAAATTAATGCTCGGGAAATTTTATAAATCTGGAAATTAGATTGATTTCTCTCACTATGAACAATTTATTTTAATTTTATGAAAAGAGCATAATTTTTAATTGACTGGAAAATTTTATCACTTGAATAATTACTATATGAAACCAATCCCTGTCTTGTTTCTCAACTATCAGTACTAACAGTTTTGAAAGTAGCCCTGCAAAGAGGAACATACTTGTTTTGTGTGTGTTTTGTGAAAAGGGATGACTAAATGGCTTTTGTGACTTCTGTTTGATCAAAGTGCTCTACCCACACCGGCATGGATATTTTCAGCCCCACTGAATGGTGTGCTGTTTAATATCAAACTGGTGATAGAAATTTCACTGAGCATCTTTGAAAGACAGTAGTGCTGTTTGCCAAATATTTCCAGGTTCTCACTTTAGCAGTACACAGTAGGACTGCATTCCTGGACCTCCTGTGGTCTGGTCAATGAATTCAGGTAGATTGATAACAGGGTTGATACCCAAGAATGTCGTGGTATCAAAGGGGATGTCCACCTTGAATGAACTCACACATGAACATCTTGTGAAAGGTAATTCTTTCCATTTTTATTTCTAAAATAATAACCAGACTCTTTTATGTACAGTGGTTTAAACAGACACACACACAAACATAATAATAATACCTAAAATAATATTTTTCTTGTTTCACAAATGAGAAAACTAATGTTCTAAGAGCTGAATTAATTTTACTCAAGGTCTAAAATAGACTACAATAATAAACAAGTTAAAAAGTCCTCTTATTTTTCTTCTGTTCCCTATCTTTAAGAAACCTGCATGATTTAATTTTCTCCAAAGTAGATTCAATGTTTCTCTTGCCACCTCACCTCCCACTCCCCCCTCAACCCTACCCCTGAAACAGATCTAACCCGGTCCCTCAACATGTGCAGGATCTGTTCAGAGTGGTGGATGGCTGAGCCCAGGGAGGCAGAGAGTAGGCCTCAGGAACAAAAGTTGATCAAGTCCTGCGGGGCCTCGATAGCCCCAGGCTTTTCCAGAGTTTATAAAATAGCTTGCATATTGAGTCTTAATCTTGCCAAGGTTGACCAAGAAGCCAGACTCTTTCAGGTCAAGGGTAGGTCAAAAGGTTGGTCAGTAGATAGTTTCCTTAAAGCCTAGTCACCAAATGTTAGCCTCAATGTTTCCTCAGCAAACATTAACACACTGAGATTTTAGGTGTTGCTCCAGGCAAGAAGAGAAGTCTCCCAAGGAAGCCAACCTGTCTCATCTCATGCCAGCCCTTCTCCTGAAATTCAACTCTCAGTCCAGGGCAGGGAGCATCCGTGAGAAATGGGAAAGCCTAGGCAAAACGGTGGAAGCTCTAGTTAACAGAAAGAATATGGCTGGTGTCTATTAATCACTTAATTTGAACCAGGCACGACTCTACCAGTTTTTAACGTATTAACTCACTGACTCCACAAACCATCCTGGGCTATGCGTGTACTATCACTAGACTTATTTTACAGAGGAGTGGATGGAGGCACAGGGGTATTCTGCAATTCCCCTGAGCTCACATAGTAGACAGGCTAGCCTCCCAGCTTTACTGGTCTGTGCCTTAGGCATTCTCCATGCTTCTCCCTCAACCTTAAACTCAGTGCTCAGTGCCTACTCGCCCTTCTCTATTACCTAAGCTTGGTCTCAAATAACTCTGCAGCTCTGAACTTACAACTTTACATAGAAAACAGCATTGCTTCTCTCCAGGTTATTTGTTCAATGTCTCATTTCTCACGGTGGAATGAAGAGTTCTGTAATCTTTTAGGTGAATTTCAGGCATAAGCAAATATGTGGAAGAGATTTTAGAGGAACAGAACCTCGACCCTGAAATCACACTGGGTGAAACTGGCTGTGTTCAGGTCACATTAAAGGACTACCCTTTATATAAATGGCTGAGGGTTCCAAGTGGCTGTTGCCTCATCATAAAAATGCGATCCAGTCACCTCCCAGGATGAGGCCCCCAAATTAGAATCTACTCCTGAAGCAAACCCTGGTTTTCATATCTCTGCAGTCCATCCCTGACCCTGGGACCTCCTGTCCCAGCCATGCTTCTAAGAGCAATCTCACCTGAGGTCACTGGGATCTGAAGAGCTTCCACTCATGTTCAGGGGGCTCAATTCTCTGCAAGTTCACTTCTGACCTCCCTCCTCATTTCTTGCCACTGGAATTTTTCTCACCTTCTGAGAACCCCATCAATCTTTTATTTTTGTATTCTGAATTCAGGACTGAAATACAACCTTTTCCCTGTGGTTTAGCCTTGTCCTGGACTGCGATTCTGCCTTGAGCTTACCATACACCCCATGTCACTGAGCTGTAACTCTACTCTAAACACTGGGGATGAGCCCCAAACTCTCATTTCTGCTGAAAGACCTCCCTCATGCTGCCAGCTCTCCATTCTGGACTTGGAAGAATCACTTAGTATGAATTTTCTGTCCCTGGCCTCTAATGCTTGTTGGGCCCCAGCATGGTCTGCCACGGTGCCAGCGTTGTTCCTGAACCCTACTGGTATCACATGCATCCAGATGTGAAAGCATAGTCCCAATTACAATTCATTAGGCCCTGGGCCATGAGAGGAGGATATGCCGAAAGAATGGAATCTTTAATTCATCCCCCACCTCATAGGTTCAAAAATAGATTTTGAAAAATTATGTGGATTTCTTTGGGGAGAATTGTTAGTGCATTCTTACCTCTTTCCTACACTTCCTCCTAATATGGGTCTAAGCCTTGTGCACATCCCCAGTTCTACTAAGCAGTGTAGTTCCTGATCTTAGCTTCTACTGGTTTTTTTTTCCAACTTTTACTACCACCATTAGCTGGGTGTAAGACTGCAACCATGCTCCTCTTCTCTAGAATGGCTGCCCAGGAGGAAGGGCCTCCAGCTGAGACAGTCTAATGAACTCCCTAACAGCTCAAGCTGAGACCTTAATGGAAAGGTCAACTTTAAAAGATCGTCTGAACTAACTCTCAATGAATGGCTAATCAATACATGTGATAATAATATTCCACCATGGAGGAACCCTAGAGGCTAGAAAATGGGCAGAGGTGGGGAGAGTTAAACTTTGTGAAGTTCTACTAAATCCTCCCTCCTCCCTTTTAAAGTGCTCAGATAAAAACCCAAATGTAAAGATGCTTAATTAAGAATAATATGCCAGTGTTTCCCTCTGGTTTCCCAGCACCCACATATGCCAGTCAATGTGTATAACAAAGCCCTTCTTACTCTCCCTCCCTCTCTCTGGACACCAGCACATCAGGTTTTTAGAAGCTGTAACAGAGGAAGTCCCTTTAGGGTGCTTTAGTTCCCTAAGATTTGCCTTTGCCTTGCCCCATTGCTGAATATATGGGCCATGACTCAGAACGGAAAGGAATGTAAAAGAGGATGTGCCCTGACCGGTTTGGCTCAGTGGATGGAGCTTCGGTCTGCGGACTGAAGGGTCCTGGGTTCGATTCTGGTCAGGGGCATGTGCCTTGGTTGCGGGCGCATCCCCAGTGGGGGTTGTGCAGGAGGCAGCTGATTGATGTTTCTCTCTCATCGATGTTTCTAACTCTCTATCCCTCTCCCTTCCTCTCTGTAAAAAATCAATAAAATACATTTTTTAAAAAAGAGGATGTGCTTGTTGCCAGGTGGTTCTTAAAAACAAAACCCGAGACCCATCAACATCCATGAAGAAAGGCCATAAACTCTCCAAGACGAAACCTTACCAAGACTGATCATTCCTGCCCTCATTCCCCTATTACTGCTCAGGCTTTAGCCTGCCATTTTGTGACTTGTTCTTCCTTCATGGATGCCTAATATTTGTTTTCCCTTGTGTAGAAATGTCTCATAGGTTGGCTGTGAGTAGACAGCTAGTTTGATGCAACTCCACCCACGCCCCCTTAGGAATGATTCTGGCCCTAACTTCATTATGGAGGGACAGGCTTGCTGCTTTGTGATTTTAATCAACGAAGTCTTCCTTCTGGACAATCCGTCTATTGTAAGGGTCACCACTCACTGCCAAGATGGAATTAGGTGTGTGAGCGCCTAAGGGTGTATCCTGTATCAGTGCAGGTGTGATGGCAGCATCCGCTCATTGAGGACAGAAACAAGTGTGCTTTGACTTGGATCTGTAGGTTTTAAAGAAGATGTGCATATTTTCATTTATGTGCTGGTCGGTCAAGACGTTTCTGTTCTCTGGAGGGTACGTCCATCTATTCCCTTCCCACCTCACTCCAGCATCGCTGAGTAGGGAAGAGCGTGCTCACAAGGGGCACTGAGTGGTCTGTCACAACTTGCAGGTGAAGGTTCTCCTTGAGTTTTTAATACTCACATCTCATCTTCAACGATTCATTAATTTAGATCCATTGGTTGGGCTTAATGATGCATTCTAAATAGGAACAATAGTAACAGTGATATCAATGAGTAATTGCATTGACACAAATACACATATATTTATATGCATGTGTGTGCATACCTAGACATTAAACATGTAAAAATGAAGACACGCAGAGAAGGACCTACATGACACAGTATTAAGTTACCATTTTTCACTGAATCTAACTTTGGAAGCTACATCATTATTTTTATGTTCCACCAAGAAAGAAAAAGAAGTTGCCAATTAAACTATAACATGCCACTAATTATAATATACATTCCAATTTCAGAAATGTTAAAAGGTGAAGAGAATGTCTATCATAGAATTGGTGAACTATGTTAAAAGTTATACTCAATACCAGCTAACTGTTAATGCTGGTTCCTAATGTGTCCAGAAACTTGTTTATTTGTTTGTTTTTAAGGAAGCAGTTCTTGTTGAGAAACTGTTAGTTGAATGAATGACTTCTTTCTAATTAACATAGCAATGGTAGCAATTGTAGTTGGTATCTTAAAAGACAGATAGCTTGGACAAAAGTCATCTTCAAGATCTATAAGAACACAGACACATCAATCCAAGGGAGTATGGTTTACTAAAAAAGTCCTGAGCAAGCAGAATGTTAATTTCCATGGTTTGCTGGGTGGCTTTGGGCAAGTCTCAAGTACTCTGAGCCTTGGTTTCCTTACCTATGAAATGAGTAAACTGACTTATTTCTCATTTCCACCCACTAGCATTTTATGAATTTATGATACTGGGTCCATGTTTTCCCAACTTAGTGGTCCAAATGTCAGGTTTAAATACATCCAATGTGGAAAACTGTCTTGAGTATATTCTGCTTCACTTAAGCTTTAGCAGGATACTGCAATATTTGTTGAGTGAAGAAATGAATGAATGAAGGTAGGCCTAATGATTTTCTTTGCTGAAAAATCATGAATACTGACCTTAATATTTTTCTCTGCAGGAGGACACTGACCCTCTAGTATTGAGACCAAAAGGGAGAGGCTTACCTCTGCTACTCTTGTTGGTCCCTTCAGTGAAGACATCTTCATCCTCAAAGCATCTCTTATCTGAAGAAGCAATGACAGTGAAGAAATGACAATATCCCCAATGCCTAGTTCATGTCCTGCAACTGGGAGACCAGTCACACTGGCAGAAGCAGCATCAGATGGCTTAGCACAGTGGTTGACAAATAATAATGCTTAGATAATTGTTAAGGTGTGGTGTAATGAGATTTACTATTAAGATTTAAATTGTAGGTATGGTTTTAATTGTTTTCATCAACTGTACTCACATAGAGCCTCCTGTTGACTTGATGATGTGCTGGGAATGAGAGAATAGAGTTCTCTCCTTTCCCACTCACAGCTGATGCCCTGAACCCCACCCCCTAACTCAACTCCCCTGAACCATGCTCTCTAAGGAAACCTGCTTCTTCCTTCTGCTTCCCTCAGCCACATGAAAATAATTTACAATGAGTGAAACAAATTCAAATTACCTTGTGATCCATAATGGTTCCAAACAGCAAGATGAAGAACCCCTGTGGCAAAATTCAACAGAAGTATGAGGGAAAGTTTTGCAGGCAACGTATCAGCTGTTATGTTACTACCACTCTTCTAGATACCTTCTAGGACTGTTATCAGACATTCAAAGCTTCACTTACCACTGATTCAGAGAAAAATTCATTGATGTGTATTTTCTTGAGTGCACCTCAAAGAAAGAGGATCACCTTCATGTCTGTGCATGATGATGATTTTCATTTATTAAATGGCTATAGATGTAGGATAGAGTTTTCAACCTTATTAAATCTGTTTACTTTCCTTCCAAATATTAAGTGAGCTGTTCTTACTCATGATGACAGTGAGACATGTCATGGGATCTTGCAACTCAAAGTCACAATAACAGAAGGTATCTTGAGGAGATGAAACTTGTATTCTAGACTATTTTCACACCAGATTCTCTGGGCTGGTGGAAGAAGTTTTTGGATAAAAGAAAAACTACAGAAACCGATAAGGTCAGAGTCTCCTCAAGTTTAAACAGTTGGTCACCTATACAGTCACAATCATTGGAAGCCAATCTTTTTAAATGTTGGGAGTTGATGTCCAAGAAAAATCTGGATCTCGCCATGAGAGTGGAGATAATCTGGGGTTTTCATGGTGAAGAAACACTGTTCAGAAGACTGAAACTGTAAAATGTGAGTCACAAGTGTGTGTCTTAGTATTTTTCTTTCTATCAAGAAAGGAGACAAATAAATGATCTGAACCAAACCACAGAACATTCTGAGGTTTAATTAAGTTGCAAAGTAAAAATAGGATGAGGTCATTAGTCGCCAGAGTAACTGGTGGAAATCCTCTCTCCTCCAGACTTGGGGAGATATAATGTGAGTGTAAGAAATTTTGATTTCAAAAAACAAGCAAACAAACAACACAACAACAAAACAACACTTAAGTCAAAGGTTTCTCTTTAAAGTAATGCAAGGGAACGAGTGAAATAAATAGTCTCTATAGTTATTAAAGACTTATGAGTAAGATATATAATTCATCTGAGTTGGCTTGTCTTTAAAGCTTGCTTTATATTTTAAATGCCAAATTTCTAAATATAGTAGCGATGACATGTTAATAGGAACACTTTGCTGCTTTATTATGCAGTTATTATTTAAATACTAGTCAATTTTTTTTCTTTTTGCTTAAAACAAGCAGATAATAAATATGTTAGGCCTTGAGGGTATACAGTCTCTGTTACCACTACCTCAGCTTTGCCATTGTAGCTCCAAAACAGCCATGGGCAAAATGTAAATGATTGAGTATGGCTGTGTTCCAATAATACTATTTACAACAGGCAACAGGCCATAGTTTGCCAACCCCTGATTAAAAACATAATTAAGAATATAAACTTGCCAGATTTTCTGTTACCCATAGGTATGGAAAGCAGCCTGGCTAATGACAGTTTCCCACATGTGTAAGCTTAGCAGCCAAGATGAAGTAAAGCAGCTCTTAGAGGGATCATCGTGCCAATCAAGTATGTTAAGGAATAAAAGACAGTAGAGATCATATTAAATCCATCCTTTTTATCTTAAAGGTGGAACGATGAGAGAAGTGTCTTTCCTAGGATCAGGTCACACGTGGCAGGATTTCGTTCTATGAATGGCAACCTACAATTACATACAGGGGATAGAGGCATGGAAACCCCTGACTGGTTAACACTCAAAGAGAATGGCACAATCATGGAAAATGATTCATTTCACTGAGTTCTCAAAATACTTGAGAAAGAATAAAAATTGTGCTTGTTTGGAGGCATGACACGTGAGTGTAGCCTCACACACATCCCTGACCTACTAGTCCCCATAAGTGCAGGTCAACTTCTTCTGCCACGGAAACTTTAGGAGGGATCCAGGTGGATCAGTGAGGAGAGAAGGAAGTAATTTTTCACCCAACCAGCTTGATCAGTTCAATGCAACTTGATAATCAACAGGGTGAGAGATGCCACAACTAAATGTCACAGCGGTTCTCAACCTTCTGGCCCTTTAAATACAGTTCCTCATGTTGTGACCCAACCGTAAAATTATTTTCGTTGCTACTTCATAACTGCAATGTTGCTACTGTTATGAATCGTAATGTAAATATCTGATATGCAGGATGGTCTTAGCAACCCCTGTGAAAGGGTCGTTTGACTGCCAAAGGGGTCGTCGTGACCCACAGGTTGAGAACCGCTGCTCTAAGATATGGAGGGAAATGGAAGAAATATTTTGTGTTCTATATTTTTAAATCATAGCCTTTTTTTGGATAACAAATTATAAAATAATATTTTATAAGTGAACTATTAATTGATAACATTAATTAATAAAGTAAGTCTCCCTCTTGGAACTTACCTGGAAAGCGTTGAGCAGGGCAAAGATTATGTGGAATATCAAGGAATTGCCTTTGATGAGAGTGGCTACTCCAAAACCCCAGGTCAGTCCCAGCAGTGGGGTGAGGATGGCAACGTTTTTACTGATCCTCCTAATTATGGCCACATCTTGAGACTTGGAACTGCCGATAAAGGGCCTCTGAGTGTTGACCGCAACAACCAAAACCACAAGAAGATTCACAGCCACGATGACCAAGGCTGGGATGGCGAATGCTAAAAGGGCTTTGGTGTTGTCCCAGTTAAGCCAACAGGCATCGTGTCTCATGTAGCCTTTCTCTGGCATTGTGATAGCAACGGTGGTGCCGGCGATGATCAATGGGAACCCATAGCCAATGACAAAGCCAATGGCCATCATGCGGGACTTCATCATCCTATGAAAAACGACCAATATTCCATAGATGATGAGCAGGGCTTTGAAGAGCATCCAGAAAAACAGAGAGAGGTAGAAAAAGTGGCTAAAAAATGTCATTGCAATACACCAGTTGTGGTCCTGGGCCTTTTTGCTAAAGTTGGAGGATATGATGAACCACACATTAGCAGTCAGGAGCGACACGGCTATGTTCACGATGCACACGTGGCGCATGTATGATATCTCTGTCACAACAACCCGGGACCACACCGTAGCTTCAATGAGCAGGCAAAGAACCAAGCTAAGGATGGAGACACTGAGCCCAATGCAGGTGATGTAGTCCAGGATTTTGTCATCTATAGATATGGGGGACATTAGAATGGAAAAAGACATCACTGCAT
>NW_005871159.1:647652-659456 GCF_000147115.1 Myotis lucifugus
TGAAACCCTTTCGTCTGAATGAAGGGCTCATCCACAATGTTCTCAGATGCATTGCGGAGGTGGAGTTGCCGGGCGAAGGAATTCACCGACTGCAGCAAATCTGAGCTGGCGTTCCTGTCAGGAATGAAAGCCCAGTTTGAAATGGCTGCTGTGTCGAGGATGTGGTTGGCCACTTCACTGTAGCTCTGCAATGGAGAAAAGTGGATATGATAAAAAAAAAGGATTCACACAGTATTTACAAAAGTCGGTTTCTAAAATCTGAAATTTTGGAGGCAAATGATCTGATCTTATTTGGGCAAATTCTCCTGGAAATTTCCTGTTTATTGAATCTCATGCTGATAAGCCTGCAGGGGAAGACAAGTAAATGAATGCTAAAAATAAAAATGTATCACAGATAAAGTTTATCTGCTTTTTTATGTGCCTAGGGCAGCATTTCCTAAAAGGCAGTCTGTATAACCCGTTCCATATGATAGTAATGATTGTTTAATGCAGGAGATTGGGGATAGATTCTATAATAATTTAAGTTTGGGAAATACCATATTCCTATCTCCCTCACTCTTATAAAGGGTGCCAAAGTTCATTCACACATTAAAAGGTCTAAAGAAGGAAACCTGCTTAACTTGAATTCAGAGTCCCTATACTTGCTGCATCTCCCTGTTAGAAATGGAAGCCCCGTTAACATTTCTCAGAACAATTATGTTCTCCAGAATAAAATGTTGGAAACGCTAGAGTAGACACGATCTTGCTCACTGCCATCACTATGTAATATTTTTTCTGCAAATATGAATCCTATACCACAAACATATGTAAAAAATGTTCTAACGTTTTGACAACTTCCATAAACGCGAATGAATCCATGTGAGACACGGAAGTGAAATTGCTGTTATTGTTATATTTGCTATGGTGGTTATAGTTTTTCCCCTGCAAAATATATTTTGAAATTGTTATGAAAGGGCAAGCTTTGGGGGGGAGATACTGGTCGATTTCCAACAAAGAACACCCACCTTCATTTTCTCTCGGGTCACATTATCAGACAAGTCTGTAGAGATGTTTTTTAGCAACTCCACAATAAAAGCGATATTTCCAGACGTGGCTTCTGAGGATTTCACCGCATCGATGATGCAGGCGTAGTCCTGCGGGCAGCTCCTGCGGATTCCCTGCACCACGCTCTCCATGGGCTCCGGAGCGCGAAAGTCAAGAATACGCAGAGGAAATAAGGGTGCTGCCACCGAAAGGCGTGATGCACTGTTTACGTCCTGTGTTGTTGTTTTTTTTTTAAAAAAATGATGTTTTAGTAAAAATGAATAAACACCTAACACGCATCAGACTAAATGAGATAAAGGCACAAAGGGTCAACATGAAGAAAATAGATGAGATGCTGAGAGTTACAGAGAGGTTAAGGTGGGGTCTCACACAGGCAGGGGATTGTATCAAAGTCCCCGTACAGTTCTCTTTTCCTTTTGGAATTTGCTTTTGAGGACCAAGACTTTAACTCAGGACTGAAACAGTTTTCTCCAGAGATGTGGAGAAATTCTAGAAAACATTGGTCCAGTAATTATTATGTTTTTAAGAGGTGCCACATTAAGAGGAATTTTGAGGATAGTGTTGGAGATTGGCCAGTCAAACACGGAACACAGTGGAATTGCAGTTTCAAAAAGCTGAGTTCACTCATTAGAATAAATTATTTGCTTATTTTCTCGTATGTTTCCCCAGAGTCTCCCAGAATGTGACTTTGGATAAGCCAAAGCAATAATATACTTCATTTAATTCCCTTTGGAATGCCACTAGGGTTGCAGGACCTCTACCTATGCTAAGTGGCAGAGCCTCCATGGCCCTTACAGAGTCACTGTTGAAGTTTTACAAAAGGCAGAGATCCATGTGCTTCTATGGGATTAGAGAGAAGGTAGATGTACATGGTACTTAAGTGAAAGAACGTAAAACAGGATATTTTCATTCTAACTCAGATTTTTTTGTTTTCACTGCATTGCTATTCCCTTTGGGTCACTCATTTCTCCTTTCTTTTGGTCAAGTGATTGAAAGTATTAGAAAAAATTGAAAATGAATTTGTTTCTAGACACATTTAGTTGATTAATTAGGTAGCCCAGAGACAAGCAAATCCACCTTTAGAGCTAAAACTTTACCCGGACTAGCATGGCTCAGTGGTTGAGTATCGACCTATAAACTAGGAGGTCAGGTTTTGATTCCGGGTCAGGTCACAACCTGAGGGGGAGGGTCATGCAGGAGGCAGCCAATCAATGATTCTCTTTCCTCATTGATGTTTCTATTTCTCTCCCCCTTTCCTTTCCTCTCTGAAATCAATAAAAATATTTAAAAAATAGAGCTAAAACTTTATCCTCCAAGCATTTACTATTACATAAATGAGTTTCAGATCTGTTTTTAAGAAAGGATTCTGAAAGGGAGAGACAGTGGGGAGTGAGGAGAGAACCTGAGTTTGGGTAAGGAAGAAGAAGAGACAAATTTAACCTGTTCTATAGATTTTCCTAAGTCCAAACCTGAGAATTATGCTCAATAAAACATGTTAAAAATGCTTCTACCACCTCCTGAGGGATTGGCTCCTGTTGCCAATAGTATGCAAATGCATCACCTGGAAGAGCTTTCTCACAGAAAGGCTTGTACATGTTTCAGTTGATTTTTGCCACATGTTTTGATTACATGTAAATCCTATTTCTCCACGAAAGGGGTGAGCACAGGGCTGGCTGCAGTTGGATGAAGTGATGCAAGGACCATGACATTTCTCTGCAAAGGAAAAGAGAGAGAGAGAGGTCTGATTAGCAGTCCCACACTTCGATGGGGGCATCAAACTCATACTGGGGATTTTAAGTTCCTTCCAAAGGAGGTGATATTGACCTGGGTCCTCAGCAACAAGACAGACCTGCCAGGCAGGTTGTGAAGCTGATGTCTAGGCAGTGGGTGGAGAGGAGGAATCACCGGTCTTTCAGAAAAGCTAGCTCAGAGCATCTGAGGGGAGAGTGGCCAGAGATGAGGAGGGGGGAGGAAGCAGTGGTTAAGTGCTGAAGGACCTTGAATGCTGTGCTAACATGGGCATTACCAGAAAACAAGATTAAATTTGTTTTTGAAAAAAAAAATTAACAGTAGCATAGAGCAGGAATCTGCACACTTTTATGTAAAGGATCGTATAAATGTCAAATAAAACACAGGATGTTCACATAAATGTTAATTTTATTTTCAGACACAGTCGATTCTCATTATTTGCAGTAGTTATTTTCTATGAAGTCACTGCCATAAACACTGAATCAGCAAATACTGAGCCATTGTTCCTAGAGGAATACAAGGTGTCTAGGAGCTGCTGCTCACAAAATTTTCAACAGATCAGTATCAATCTATGTTTGTTTTATGTGTGTTTTAATTTAATGTCACCTTATATAATCAATAGTTGATTTATTGACATTGAACTCATGGACAATAGTGCTATAACTCATGATAGCATATAAACAAAGCTTATCGAAAACAGGTGTTTTCTCCAGAAGGTACATCACAGCTCGGTTAGGAACACTAGACAGCACTTCGCCCTATACTTGGGGGCCATATTAAACAGCAAGATCGCCAACAAAAAAAGCGAAATACCTGGCATTACATAGGCCACCCAAAGAACACTGTGTGTGGTAAGAGAGCTGGAACCAGAAGGCAGAGCACCACTTGTGCAACCTCAGCTGGGAACATGCCCCCAGCTGACTCATTTTTTTTGCTGTTTTGTGAATGATGGAGAAAGGACTGTGAGTGTTGATTTTGAGATTGCAAATACCTTTCAAAAGAGTAGGGGAATTTGCCAATACACAATCCACAAATAATGAGGACCGACTGAAGATGTTCAGATAAACAATGAATACTGTTTTAGGGTATATATGGTCCATGCATTCTTATTCATTGTTTTTCTGAAATGTAAATTTAACCAGACATCCTATGTTTTTATTTGCTAAATATGATTATACTCACCACAGAGTAAATAGTTTCAACACTGTGGGCTATACAGTCTCTGTGACAACTACTCAACTCTGCCTTTGTAGCATGAAAGCAGTCAAAGGTAATATATAAATGAATGGGCATGGCTGGGTTCCAATAAAACTTTCTTTACAAAACCTGGTGGCAGGCTTATTTTGGCCCATGGGCAGAGTGAATTGACTTGAGGCAGAGAGCCCAGAAATGAAGCTGTCGAAGTATTCCTAGGAGAGTGGCAGGGAAATGGAAAGAAGTAAATGAGGCTGAGAGCTATTAAGGTGTTGACATCAATATGACGTGGTGATTTGGCTGTGAGATAAGAGTACACCCACATTTATGTCTTGGATAGCTCTGTGGATGACTCCATTCACAGAGAAAGGAAGCAAGTGGGTTTACCCAGTGTATCAATTTGGCAGTTATTTAAACTGAGTGCCTCTCAGTTTATATAATTTGGAGATGATACCATGGTGTTGTTACAAACATTAAATGAGAGACAGCATCTTGTGCAGCACTTCGTCTATAAATGCTCAATAAAGTATCTCAAATTTTCTCCTCTTTCCTTTTTCAATTCCATATCTAAGTAGAGATTTATCTCCCACCAAAAATATACTTGGTCATGAATGTGCAGAATCCAGTTTATTCCTGTTATTTGGGTGAGAACCACATGATTTCACTATTTTGTGACTAATAATTACTTACATAGTTTGTCTTTCACTTCTCAAGAGTGACCAGTCTCACCAATACAATATCTATCTGACATCACTTCAACATACCTCTCAGCACCAAAGCATTACGTACATTGAAGCAATACAAAAATATCTTTGGATGAAGACATGAATGAATAATGTCCTTTCCCCTCTTCTGCCTCTTGTTAGCTTGTTAGTTCAAATGGATTTTCCTTGTGGGTTTTTAAATGAACACTTATCTACTATTCTAGAATCTGTGAATATTTGCCAACTTTCTTCATTGACTATGCCATGGATAATGGTATAATTGCAAGAAAATCTATCACTATTGGTAAACATTGAGAACTTATTAGATATTTTTTATATATTTTTTCTGTTTGTATAGATGAGATCATTTGTTTATTTATTTGTCCATCATGTTTATAAGCATCTATTATTTATGTAGCCACTTTGGAAAATCTAGAAAAGTAAACATCAACCACATTTCCCAGGCTCTAGGGTACTACTACTGGGTCACACTAATGGTGAAGGCCATATTTTCCAGGCTCTTGTCTCTATTGTTCAAGCAGCACTCCCAGCACCACCACCACCCCGTGATCATTCTCACTCAATTTGCATCTAGTTTTCAGGGGATGGTCAACATGTCCTTATAAACTAGGCTGTAAGCTACAGTTACATTGAAGCATGTTCCATATTCTTCCACCCCAGCTTTGCACTCTTTCCTCCCTCACCACTGTTGTCCATTCCTGAGATGTTTCTTGAAAATTTCATCAAGTATGTGTGGCCAGTGCTCACTGCTTCCAGGACTCCAATGACACTTTTACCATTTGCAACAGCATGGATGGAACTGGAAAGCATTATGTTAAGCGAAATAAGCCAGTTGGAGAAAGATAAGTATCACATGATCTCACTCATATGTGGGATATAATGATCAACATAATTTGATGAACAAGAATAGATCCAGAGACACATGGTGGGGGGCGGGGAAGGTTAGAGAGCAACCAAAGGACTTGTATGCATGCATATTAGCATAACCAATGGACACAGACACTGTGGGGGGGGCGTTGACTTGCCTGGGGTGGGAATGGCTGGGGAGGGGTGAATTGGGGGAAATGAAGACATATGTAAAACTTTAGACAATAAAAAAAATAAAATAAAAAAGAACAGGAGGGAAGAGGACAGAGGAAAGAACCCATGAATTCAAAAGTAGATATTACCTAATCTGAACAATATAGAGAAAATAGACTTTAAAAAAAGAAGAATGAACAAAACCTCTGGGAATTGTGGGACTATGACAAAAGATCTGATAGTCATCATTCATGTCATTGGAGTCCTGGAGATTTTTATATTTTATTGGAAGACTTGTGGTCTGGGGACATGCTTGTCATGTCTTCAAATGGAAGAAGACTGTAGCCACATACCTTGTATCCTTCCAGTCTTGGGTTTCTCTTCAAGATGTTGATGTTTATCTCCATCCTGTAAAACACAAATTCCCAAAGGTCCTCTTTACTGTGGAATTCTCCTCTCTCATCTCAACTTAGAGGCTCCATGTGGATGTGAAGAGAAAATGTGTTCAGGACTAGGAAGAAAAATGCAGCGGGTTCATGTGCTGATATCGCAAGAACTTGCTGAAGGAAACATGGATGTGAGCATGGACAGAGAATACACTGCCCTCCAAGAAGGACTAGAACCTTGTTGCTGGTCACCTGGGCTCTGAAGGTCAGGTTAGTGGATTGTGTCCATCTTTTGGAAAGTCTAAGTATTCAGACAGACCACACAGAGGACAAGCAATTTCAGCACTAAGCTGTTCCCTGCCTATCTTAACTGTAACTGTGAAATGCAGCTTATGTACTCCAGCATATATTGAGAAAAAGAGAAATGAACGGATACTAGAAGTAAGCATTTGGTTGTAATAATGGAATCACAAATTCTTTTATAGCTATAACTATCAAGTTTACCTAAAAGAAATAAACATACCCTTCATGTTATAGATAAGTAAATTAAAACTCAGAAAAGTGAAGCAACTTGTGTAACTAACAAGAATCAAACAAAGTTAAGGTCTGAATCTAAATCTGTCAACTACCTAACTGCCAGGATAGTGAGTCATGTCCTACCTAATGATGCTTTGGTCAATGACAGACCATGTGTACGACTGTGATACATCATGTAGCCTAGGAGTGTAATACACTATACCATGTAGGTGTGTAATTGCACTGTATAGTGTTCATACAATGACCTAAATCACCTAATGATGCATTTCTCAGAACATATCCCCGTCATTAAGAAGCTCATGACTGTACTTCCTCCTTTCAATCGCTGCCTTTCTATAGTCTCTGTGGTTTCAAAGTGATTTTTCTACTATGTTGTTGTACCCTGTTGCACCTTGCAACTATACTGTTGCAAGTCCCAGCCACCTCTCAAATTTTCTTTCTTCCTATATCTAGAAAACTACTATCAGCAAGAGTAAAATGGCAGTCATTTGAAAATATCTTTAACATGACATGTTATTTATCATAAAACTAGCCATCTAGACAAAATGCCAGTTTTCTCATGGGGATTTTGGATCTATAGTGAGAACATTCTACTTACTTTTATGTGGATCTTGGCTCTATACTGAGAACATTCTGTGGTCAGAAATAACATTAAACAGCAAATCATGGTTGACTGAGACTTCATTTTCACACATTGAGATCTTCACCTGCAATAGAGAAAGAAGGTGCAGCTGGCTGTAGGTGATGATGCCACACAACTAGCATAATACTTCACAGAAAAACCAACCACTGAGCGACTCTATTGGGTACTTTGAGATATTTATACCAAACAACCTACCTCAGGAAAAAACAGACTGTCTATTAACTATTGACTTGTCTACAAACAGGAGCAAGAATGATGGAAGTACCAGGAAAAATATATGTTCTCCAAAGCAGCATTTCTTATTTAATCCACAACTTTCTTTAACAATAAAATGTCCAAGAACTTTTATTTGCTAATCACTGTTCTATGCACTTTTGCTGCAATAAACTCATGTAATCATGTGGTACAAGGTATTAGTACTGGTTTCATGTTATCAATGGAGAAACTAAGACACAATGACTTGAGCAACTATGAGCCCAAGTCACTCGGATGAAAGATGGTGGAGCCAAGAGTTCAAGCAGGTGGTTTGGGTGGAGAAGAATTGTTAATCTCTTTATTCTTAAAGGGTGTCCAGTGGGGAACAAAGAAATGTCAAACCAATGGTGGGAAGAGAGATTATCTTTATATTATACCTAGTGAACAAGGTTTGGCAGACACCTAGCCTTCAGGAAAGAAAAGTCCCTTTATGGTCAAATGGACATGAACTTACTTTGATCTCTCTAGGCTCCAAAGGCAATCTGTGGCCAGGCAGCAGATGAAATCACTGATCTACAGTCAAACTTTTCCTGGGTGGAGTCAAAACTGAGATGGGTTTTCATGACTCTAGTGAGCCTTCAAGTGAGATGATGACACACGGTCACTTATAGGGAAGTTTCCAAATTGTCTTTGAGTTTAAAATCATCTTTGAGTTTCTAACCATTGAACAGGGGAAAGTATTTTGATTTATACCAATGTCTTGTAGAGCCAGTCTGGGCAGAGGAAAGTGAACATGGCAGAATGACTGGCAAAGTGTGGTCATAGATTTATATGGGTGTTGGGATATGTGTGCAGAATTCTTGATCTTATAGTGTAGGTGGAAAAAAGTTCTCATTTATATAGTGCTCATTGGTGGATGAGCACACTAAGCAATTTGCAATGTAAATATTATTTAGATGAATTTTTAACTGATGATCTCAAAAAGAAGTACCTGAAGAACCAGTATAGGTTGGCTTAAATGTATCCATGTGTTTCACCTGTATACCTGTAGGTTGCACAAATTTTTAATATGACACAATAAGAAACAGATCTTATATTGTAACTCGGTGTATACAGACAAATATATGTATATGTATATATGGGTATCCATATATAACTGAAAAAATAGATTTATTTTATTATCCAGTTGAAAATTGTTCACTTTTCCCATTAAAGTGGTCATTTTGATCCTTTCTCTTTGCTATTCTTTACAATGATGTTGAAATTTCCTTGCCTGGGTACATGTATCAGGGAGAAAAGATACCTACATTCAGGACCACATACTAGGACTGATGCTGAAGATAAATGCAATTCTCTTCTATCTGGAGACAATGGTTTGAAATGCAGGTAAATGGAGGAAGGGGAGCCAACAGCAGGCATTTATAAGCAATAGTGCCTTCTATCTAAGGCTGCAGAGGAAGGCCACTTTTACTCTAAGTTTTCAGTATAAGAACTTTGCATAAGCTAATCTTGCTAGAAAGAAGTCAGGCATTTGGCTTAAGATGTGATGGGATGTTGTGTGAATTAGGGAGTCCAAAAATGTTTCCTCAAGCAGTGCTAGGGCCTCCAGATATGCAAATCCTGAAAGGATTCAAGTAAAGGGGCCAATGGTCATGGCATTTTATGTAGATCATTATACTCTTTGCGGAACATTAGGAAATAATAATACATTTTATATATTCACATAAACTATAAATGTAGTCGGGAAGCCACCGCTTTCTCAATACTATCATAAGAGTGCACCAAGGAATGCAGAAGGCCGATGGACCTTGGACTTGAGATAGCGGTGGCTGGAAGCAATTTCCTGACCTAATAGCCTCAAAGTAAATGTTTACTGGACGTTACTGATCTTTATTGACCTTAGAGACGGTCTGTCTGCTACCTGTTTGTCTTGCTTTACTGAGGGCGAGATGTGTATCTAAAACTGAATAAAAAGCAGATAAGGCCAGGTTCCAGTGTGCCTCTCCAAGAGAGAGGTCTCCACCTGCCCCCCCCCATGCCTTCTAATTCATATTTCTTGTATAGTATTTTCATTTGTGCATCGACCCCTTCTTCAGATCCTGAACCCCCACTGCAAAAGGTTGTGGCAACGTATACTAGCAGAAATATACCAGGTATATGCAAAATAAATCATAAGCATGACCATAAGAAACACAAACTTTGAACTGAGCACATTTGGCTATTTGGGGGTTTCAGTTAATGAACTTGCTACTTGCTCATTCATGTTATTATAGTCTACTGTAGGTAACCCACATACCATTTGGTATGATAATTACATGGTAAATTTCCTTCAGTTATTATAAATGTGTGTGGGAGGGGTGGAAAATGTTTATGATGTTACCCAAGAGGTGTTATAACATTCTTATTTTTGCCCAGTTTAATTGGCAAGCATGGGCCGGATGGGTAGATGTTTTCAAGTTAGGCCCCATTGGGTTATTTCTTTTCCTACCAGATAGAGTTGAATGGGAGCCCTCCCATCAGAATCGAATAATGACTGAGGCCAAAAGCCAGAGTGCTCTGCAGAGCAGACAGCAAGCAGAGCGTAGGACTCTGAGGATGGAAACATTTTAAAAATTAAAAAGAAGCCAGCATAATCCAAAATCAGAGGTTGATATTTTATAGGACAGAATGGAGGAAGCACACGTTCTTAGATTTATCACTGATAAAGAATTAGCAGTTCAAGTGAACTTTGAGTTTTACATAAGTCCCAACTGAAAACTATCTGCAGATACAAATAAGGTACCTCTCCAATACCTAGGACAGTGCCTGCATGTAGTACATTATCTCTTGAAATAATGAGGGAAAGAAAAGAACAAGGACACAGAATCTAAATATATTCAATTAACTGTGCCAAGAGGAGTGTGGATTGTCCAGAAGAATATCAGCAAAACATGGGCAATGCCATCAGAAGAAGCGTTCAGATGTGAATCTCACCGAGGCAAACTCTCCTGCTTGTTTGTTTGTTCCTGCTGAAGAGTGGCTGGAGTCATGTGATGTCCTTTCCTACATGGAGAATCCAGAGTTGCTCCATGTACTTTATGCTCAGATGACCTTTATGCCATCTATTAACCTCTGGTTCTACAGTGTGTTCAATTTAGCAAAAACTCTGCGTCTTTGTGAAATCTATTTCCACAAATCCCTTGGGCTTAATACTGTTTGGCGAACTATCACTGGTTATTTAAATCAAGGTCCTAAGGTCTCACATTTTTATGGACCCCCATATCTACATTCATAAAATAAACTTTGGATATTAACAATCAATCAATTAATCAATCAATCCAGAACCTCGTACCCAATGGGGGAAAATAAAAACAGTAAATAGTAATCCTGACAGGATAGTGATATAATATGCATGTTTATGCCCGGGACCCACCAGTTGTTTGCCAACAGTTTGTAACACCCACCAAACTTAAATTTTAAAAATGGAAGAAAAACTTAACGAGGATATTGGTACCCACTGACTTAAATTCTATGAATTCTATGAATTCAGTAAGTTTACCCGCTTTACTCTTAGTAGGAAAAAGATACAGAGTTTGTGTCTATTACATTTGGCCAACATATTGTGTCCTGAAGTGGGTTTCTCTGGAGCACTGGTCTCACAAAAGCCTGAGGGGTTCCAAGGTTAGATCACTTTGGGAAACAGCATGTACCAGCATCACCACTGCCGCCCCTTCACCCACACCTACGCATAGCAAAGACTCTGAGAGCAATTCCAGTAAGAAGACTGACCCAGGTTTTGCCAAATTTACTTGATCATCAAAAGTACTTTGGGGAATTGAAGGCTGCTATGTGAGAACACAATGTTACCTTGGAGTATAACACATTAACCTATCCAGGCTCAGACTCCACTTGCATTTACGGGGCACCTACCACATGCCAGTTCCCTGTGAGCTCCTAAGCTACTCACACTGGACCCACAGTCGCCCACTAGTGAGTAAGAGTGTGGGCTTTAGTCAATTCTGAAAGAAGGAGGCTGTGGACAGACGGACAGATCATCTTTAATCTGTGAAACGAGTCAGAATTATTCTGAAACGTGATGCTCAGAGTGGAGAGGTGAGGGAAGGCAGGCACGAAGTGGCTTGGCAATCAGAAGTTTGGAATGATCACCAGGGAAGGGAAGATAGGCTCATAAATGAGAATAAAAATGAGGAAGAGAAAACAAGATGCCAAAGAACTCCTGCCTGAGACTCCCTGTGGTAGCTTCCTATATAATGAGGTATCTGACCTTCACAAAGAAGTTCCCTCCGGCTTCTAGGCTAGTCACCCGACAAA
>NW_005871159.1:669261-693884 GCF_000147115.1 Myotis lucifugus
CTCCTTCTCCCTTCCTCTCTGAAAGCAATATATATATAATTGCTTATATATATATAATACTATTTAATACTATTTTTTCAAAACCATTGAAGAACAGAATTTCCCTGAATCGATCAATACTAAGAACACATAAGGATAGGAGCTGTGCTAAATGGGAAGGGATTGGAAGAGTCATGCCTCTCTCCTGAGAGCATGGTAGCAGACCAGAGTGAGGTAGTAGGGAATGCTTATAGGAGGTGTACTGGTGTGAAAATCTTTACAATGCTAAGACACTTCAGGAAGGTTTAGACGAGTGCATCTCAACATTGACTACATGAAAATCACCCAAAACCCAAGCCACATGCAGACTAAGTTAATGAGAACCTCCAGGATTGGGACCCAGGCAACATTATTTGAAGCATCCTGATTGATTCTGATGTTTGGCTAAGGTTGAGTACCTTTGCTTTATTGTTGTTGTTGTTGTTATTATTATTATTATTATTTTAATCCTCACCAGAGGATATGTTTAGAGAAAGGAGGGGAGGAAGAGAGAGAGAGAGAAACAGAGAAACATTGATTCAAGAAACATCAATCAGTTGTCTCCCATGCCCTGACCGGGTATGTGCCCTGACTGGGAATTGAACCTGCAACCTTTAGATGCATGGGATGACACTCCAACAAAATTAGCCACCTGGCCTGGGTATTTAGCCACCTGGCCTGGGTATTTATTTATTTATTTATTTATTTATTATTTTAGAAGACTGTTGCTTTAGAACCACTGCTTTATTCTCAAAAAAACATGGTGAGGTTGGTGGGAGGTTGGAGGGGTAGGTGTCATTATTTTATTTGTTGTTGTTGTTGTTGTTTATTTTTTAGAAGAAAGGAATGTAGAGGGGTCAGCAATCTCCCAGGTATAAACACCAAGGGCTGGAAATAAGGTCAAAGCTTTGGTGAGAGTAAGGTAAAAAAGGATAGAAAAATAAAGGGAAGAAAAAAAAAGAGGGCTAAGGAAAGAAAAGGAGAGGGGATGGAAAGGCAAGGATTATAGGGAGTGGGCAATGCTGTTACCCAGGATCCCAGGTTGCCCAACCCCTCGAATGGCCCGTCACCCCTCTGCCTGAAACTCTCCTTCAACACCAGCCCATGCTCGCCCGCGTGGATCCCACCAGATGTTGGCGTGGGAAACTCCAGATGGCCTCTTCTCTTGTTTCTGGGATGTTCCCTGGGCCGACCCTGAAGCCCCTCTTTTGCTGCCATTTAAATTTTTTTCAGTTTTTCCCAGGTTGCACCTTGCATACCAATACTACATGGTTATTAAATTATAGGAAGTGATGATAAATGAAAGGGCATATATACTATCCAATGACTGAACAGGCCCCTAACCTTCCTTTTCAAGCCCAGTAACTATGGCTGGTGACCCCTCTTGATAACCAAGCTATTAGATAGTTCTTTGTGGAGGATCAGAATTTGTTTCCCTGAATTTTCACACTTTGGATGTGGTTCAACCAGTTAGAGTCATAGAGAACAAGTGGGCTGTCATGGGAACCTGAGACTTTAATCTTCTCTCATTTGTCTGTTTCAGCCCTTGCTCTCCTGCTGTGTGGTGTACAGCTCGCCCCTCCTGGCCCTGATGCTTTGTCATGCTCCTCTGAATGCATTTAAGTTGAGTTTTATTTCTTTGGATGTGGCCCTAGGACTCCAGAAAGAATTTGAATAGCTTCACTGGGCACTTGTGAAAAGTCCATACCACAGAGCATTAAAGGATAGTTTTAGCAACACCCCATATGCCAGAAACTCTAGCATTGTTACCTTGTCAAACCTTTAGGTGAGAAAATGAACATGAAGGCTTTACCTCTGATATTCTGGAGATCCATTTTGCAGAGGTTACTCGATTCTTTAAGGCTTCTCTTATCTGGATAGTTGATTAAAAAATTAAGAATTAAAAGATAAGAAGTCAATGTTTTGGGGCCTGGCTAATATTGTAGAAGGGGAGTGTGTTACTAGGTCCTGCTGGAGGAATATGGAGGGATTAGTAACTTGGTGAAGTGGTCTGGGAGAAGGTGGGGAGGTAGGAGACATAAGCAAAGTGGAGCTAATATAGGGGATTAATAATCAGGGCCTTGAACATGAACCCAATGGCTAAGAAATACAGTTGGCCACCAGTTTGAGGATTCTTAGCTTTGGGAGTATTTTGGGGGGGAGTACTTGAAGAGTTGAACATTTCCCACATTTTTTCAACTATTTAAACTTCCTTTTTTAGAGGCCCTAACCATGGTTTAAAGGGGGAAAAGGAAGGAATTCTATACAACACAGCAAAGACCTGTGGAACCAAGAAAATAAGAATAATAAATAACAATTATATTTTGCTTTATAATTTTAAAGTGCTTTTCACACCTGCCATCTCATTTTATCCAAGAAATAATCCTGTAAGATAGGTACAATTGGGGAAATGAATACTCCGAGATCATGTAGCACGCAGTCAGTCAACTATTAAGACACAGAGCAGTGGGAGTTGAGTCCCCTGACTTCAGATCATCCTGTCCTTTCCCTAACTCTCTCCTACTGCACAAGGCAATCTATTGTTATTTCTACTCCCTCTCTCCTTTTGCTATATAAAGTGTTACTCACCTTCCAAGGCCTGGTAGAAGTTTTGTCTTCACAGTTTATATGTACCAAAGCCCTCTAGCTCAGACTGACTTCATCCTGCCCTGAAAATGTAGTGTTTTTGTCAAATACGGGCTCCAAAGATGTAAGAGCATTGCCCGGGCTGGGAGTCCATGTATTCAAAGTCCATTGCAGTATGTAAAGACATACTGGAGCCTCTAGTATTTCTTTTCTCTTGTCTGTTTTCAATTCTATGTTTCATAATGTGTATAATACATACCTTGTAAATTAATAATAAGCACATTTGGGGATATGTGCTCACTGGTTTTTACAGATTCTAAAAGTGTAAAGACTACAGTATGTACAGTATGTATAGTATGTACAGTAGTGCCCTCTTACTGTGGTTTTGCTTTCCGTAGTTTCAGTCACCCACAGTCAACAAATGTCCAAAAATATTAAATGAAAAATTCCAGAAATAAAAAAAAATTATTCCTTTTAAATTGTGGGTTGTTCTGAGTAGTGTAATGAAGTCTCCTGCCACTCTGCTCCATCCGCCTGGGATGTGAATCATCCCTTTGTCCAGTGTCTCTGTGCTGTATACACTATCTACCCGTTAGTTACTTAATCATGTCGGTCATCAGATTGACTGTCACAGTATCACAGTGCTTGTGTTCAAGTAAGCAGTATTTTACTTAATAATAGCCCCAAGAGGCAAGAGCAGCAATGCTGGTGATTCAGATATGTCAAAGAGAGCCATAAGTGTTTCCTTTAAGTGAAAAGGTGAGTATACTATAATAAGGTAGTTAAAATAAAATAAAAAGATTAAATGAGTTCATAAGGGAAGGGACCTAATCCAGTAGGACAGTGTCCTTATAAGAAGAAGACACACCAGGGATGCGTGCCAGAGGAAAGACCATGTGCAGACACAGCAAGAAGGCAGCTCTCTGCAAACCAAGGGGAGAGTCCTCAAGAGAAACCAAACCTGTCAACACCTTGATCTCAAAATTCCTGTCTCCAGAGCTGGAAGATTGACACAGGTGCCCTGTGGTCTGTAATCAGCTTCCTGTCTCCCTTTCATAGTTATAAGGAAAAATAAAATAATTTGTGTTCAATAAGTAGAATGTATTGAGATTAAAAGTATGCCCTTTAAGGCCAAACAGACCCATATTTTAAAAAAGAAAGAAAGAAAGAAAGAGAAAGGAAGGAAGGAAGGAAGGAAGGAAGGAAGGAAGGAAGGAAGGAAGGAAGGAAGATATTACATAACTTTCATTACAGTATCCTATATAATAAAAGCCTGATATACTAAGTGTCCGACCTTTCAGCCATTCAACCAGTCACTATGATGCACACTGAACACCAGGGGGCAGACGCTCTGATTGGTAGGTTGGCTTGATGCTGGGGTCCAGCCGATCTGGACTGGGCAAGATGGGCTGAACACACCCTGGAGCCCTCCTGCAATCCCTCCCCGGCCCAGATAGTGCACCGGTGGGGTCCCTCGGCCTGGTCTGTGCCCTCTCACAATCCAGGACCCCTTGGGGGATGCCAGAAAGCCAGTTTCAGCCCTATCCCTGCAGGCAAGGCTGAGGGACCCCACTGGTGCACGAATCCATGCACCGGGCCTCTAGTACTGTTATAATTGTTCTATTTTATTATTAGTTATTATTGTTAATCTCTTACTGTGCCTAATTTATAAATTAAACTTTATCATAAATCAAAATAAATATGTACATGTAGGAGAAAAACAGACTATAAATAGGAATACTAGTAGATATTATCCATGGTTTCACAAATCCACTGGGGATCTTGAAAAGTATTCCCCATTAATATGGGGGGACTACTGTATAACTTTTTGTCAATTAATTATAACACCTTTCAATATTTACCTTTTACATTATAATTTTAAAGATATGAGGTTTTGCTCTTGATGGATGCTTAGAGGTTTTTGCACACCTCATAACACCTAATACAGATCCACTAATAATAATGTTACTGATGCTCTGGCTACAAATACTAGTTGTGGCTTTAGACTAATTAAAAAACATAATAATATGATATACAGCTACATAACTTCAGTGCTTTCTATGTGTTTTCCCTTGCAAAATTGCTTTTGTTCTTTATCATAATTTAGCAGGAAAGGCAGGGAAAGCATCATTACTTCTGCATTCCCTTTCAGGATTCTGAGGTGCAGGAGAGTTAAAAAAACTTCTCAATTACAAGCAACTAATACAAACAAATATCAAGATTAATAGACAAATAGTCAAACTTTCATCTCTGAATATCAGGTTATGGTACCCTCATGAGAAAATGAAAGGACCATTGTGAACTGCCTTTTTTTTCTTTTTTACAAACCTTGCATATTAACTTTAGTAGAATAGCATTGATAATATAATTAATCAGTTAATTAATTAAACAGTAAATAATAAACCCTGCAGTAAAGGTGTTTGCATCTACATCTGAAAGGTTTATTTGCTTTTCTCATTTCAAGAAACAGTATAGTACAATGGAAAAAGGGTGCTTTCAGAAGCCTAAACAAATATTTGGTGTTTTGTTCATTTGTTTAGGTTTTATTTATTTTCACCACCCACTACATATACATTCTCTGTACTAGGAGAATTCCCTTCCTTGAATCCATTGCTCTCCAAGGTAGAAGACATGAACTCACTTTCTCAGCCTCCCTTGCAGCTAAGATGCAGCCATGTGACCTGGGCTCAGCCAATCAGACCTGACAACTTAAAAAGCAGGTGCCAGTGGCCCTCAGTAGGCAGGATGGAGGTGATCCCTGAAACAGCAGTAGCATCAACTCTAGTTCAGCATCCAAGTCTGACATTGGCTTGGTGAGCTGTGCTTCTGTGTCCAGCAAAGTATGGAAAGGGTTGCATGTGGAGCAGTTCTGTGCTATGAATTGGGGACTATTCCTGGTATATAGCCCCCATGTCTCCAAGCCAAAGAGATATCTTCCCAAAGATGATATTGTGAGATTTAATACATTCCTTTCTGCTTCAACGAGTTAGAGTGAGTTTCTGAAGCAAGCTACTTAATCACTCTGAGACTGTTTCCTCATCCATAAAACTGAAAATAGAAATACTCAAGATTGTTTTAAGGATTAGAGCTAATTACATAATATACTTAGCCCCATAAGAGCTTGAAAGATGGCTGATATTACTTGCATCATAAAGAGCAGTGATGTCCTATTCAAGTGTCTGTACAAATAATTGAGATGAAAGACCCTGAATAGGTGGGCTTTACAAATGAGCATTTCAGGGCCAAGTATTGTTAATGCAGAAAACCAAACCAAACCAAAACAAAAACAAAACAAAACAAGAAGAATTAATGGTACCTTTGGATCCAGGATTGTTCCAAACACCAAGATGAAGAAGCCCTGAAAAAGAGAGAAGAGTGAAGAAGAGCAATTTACAAAGTAATGTTGATAATAACAAGAAATACCAGCATTCATTATCAATTCCTATTCTGAAACTGATAAAACTAATTAAAAAACAAAATAAAACAAAAATGCAGACCATATGATTTAATGTGTAACTCATTTTAAGGTCACAATACCTAGATTCTTCCGCTCAACAAATATTAATAGAGTGTCTTCCACGTGCCAGCCATGTTCTAGATACTTGGGGTACCTCAGAAAACCTAACAGACCAAGGTCCCTAATTCATATAAGCATATTATAAGAATTTATTTTTAATTTGGGCAAAATAAAGTGTTTTGCATTTATCAGGAGCTGTGCATCTCAACAAAATACAATGGTTCAAGCAATAGCCAGGAGATGTTAGGCAATGGATGGCAGCCTTCCAATCCCTGAATAATTAGTAATGAAAGAAATTTCCACAGAAATAAATAAATAAAAAGCATCCATGCTCAGCTTTATTTAACACCCTCAACCTCCTTCCCCCATCCACAACTAAAAAACTGTTATAAAATTTGCAAAGAAAAATTAGGTACATGGATCATCAGAAAAACCAAGACCCCAAACAGATTGAGTTTCTAAGCACATAATGGGTGCCCATAAAAAAGTGATCCAAATATAATATAGAGGGAATTAATAAGCTCTCATAATCTCATCATCCATAAAAAATATAATGATGGAGGCTGTTCCTCCATCGTTATAGTCCATTTGGGTTTCAATCTTTTTTCATATGTAGCGGTACAAAACCACCTGGAAAGAAGGAAAAGTATTCATCCTATTTTGCTGATAAGGGAAGGGAAGCTCAGAGACTCAACTTTGAAAATGTGATAGACAGCAATATTGATTAGACAATTTCTCTTAAAAGTGTGAATACTCAGCTCTTTGCTCATCTGAGAAGAGAAATAAGATAATGACCTTTGATTTAGGCATCCTTATTAAGTTGCTCTGATTGCATAATCAAATGTGAACCCTTACCCAGGCAGAGGCCTGTCGAGGCACATGGGTGAAATACAAAATAATAAAGATGTTATAACCAGGTGGTCATCAGCAGGGACGATACCAAACCCACTGCTGCCATGATTTGCAAAAGCTTAGCTGAGAGGTGGAGGACTTCACAGGGACCAGTGCCTGGATGGCCATGCAGCTAATCCATTCCTCCAAACATACTAACTATACGTCTCCATTCAGCCAGTCCAGCAAGTGCTCCAAGCTTGGAGCGCTTCTCTTAGATTGCTCTTTTGTCTGACACTCTTAGCTGTCCATCTATAAACCAGGAAGTAGGTTCTCACCAGACACCGAATCTGCTTATCCCTTGATCTTGGACCCCCTAGCTTCCAGAACTTTGAGAAATAAATTTCTGTTGTTCATAAGCCACCCAGTGTTATATGGGTCTGCAAATCTTACCCAGCCCACAATTACTCTCAGTAAATACAAGAGAAGATACCAACTAGAAATGGTACCTTGACCAAGTAGCATTCAATGCAGCAACTGTACAGGGTGGGGCAAAAGTGGGTTTACAGTTATTCATATAGAACACAATACAATCGTTAATAAGTGATAATATAAGGACAAATTCTTTGTTTCAAGTACTCAGCTATAAACTGGCGTTTGCCCCCACCATGTATAATCATCCTTCCCTAGTAAAGGGGGTGGTTGAGCTTAAAAACTAATGGGTATGCTCCCACAAGCCTAGGACCAGGAAGCATTCAAAGAGCCTTTCTCCTACACCTCTGGATCTTCTGGGATATTTATGATCTTTCTTCTTCGCTTGCTCCATCAGCCTCAGGTGCTCCTCATCTCAGTTCATCCTAACACTCTGCTTGTCCCACTTCTTCCTGCTCAGTAGTTTCTGTCTTTCACCTCTCTGGACCTGTGGCTCTCCTTCTCTCCTCCCAAGGATACCTTGATCCACATGGCTCCCACCATGGTTGTTTCAAATCTAGCAACATGACATCGCTGACTATGGAGTCAGGAAGAGATGGGCACATCCATTCTCTCAGTATTTCCACCAGACAGATACAGCAGATTCAAATAATCTCACGAGCATAGTAGAATGTAGGAATGTAGGAAAAACAATTAGGAAGGGATGCATTTTGAGGATGTTTGACCTTCCATTTGAATCTAATTTATTTAATTGTAATTCTACAGAATTTAATGATGTCTGTGCTTACACCACCTTGAAAATTTGTTGAAAATACAGTAGTTAGCTCTCCTGAGCCAGTACAAGCCAGCTCCAGAACACCACTGCCTCATGCCTGCCCTGGAGTCTGGCCTTGACCCAAACCCTGCTCTCAGCTTCTCACTGGCCCATCGGTATTGGTACTTAGATGGGCCCCACCCTTCTCCTTGCCAGGTATCAAGGCAGAAACTGAGTTTAAATTACAAACTGAGTTGATCCTATTATGACAGGGAAAAATACAAGTGCTCACAGGCTATTACAAAATGAAAACCACAGTCAAGATGGCCCAAGGGAGACAAGGAAGGAAAATGTGAGGACTAAGACATGAACTCATTAAGTCCATGACAAATAGCCACTGGATATGCTGAACAGAAATTTAGGAACGTTAGGTTTTTATCCCAGTTCTATCAGTGATGAGCTGCATAAACATGGGTAAGGGATTGATAATTATTAAGAGCGATACAAAAAGTGTAGGGTATAATTAATATATTCTATAGAAACGCACAAAAGCAACAATGTTAGCATTGTTCTCTAAGACATTAAAATGTCTATTATAAATAAAATCATGTATATTTAAATTTTGAAAGAGAAATATGAAAAAATATTTGACATAAAATCTCTGTTATTTTTAAATAAAGAAACATTCAGGAAAATAAATATTTTAGAAGTCTATAAGAATAAAAGCTTTCTTTTTAATTTTACATATTTCTTTCTGTTTACATATTTAGCATTCAATATAATAAACTTTGACTCATTAGTGCACTGTGACAGAAAAAAATGAAACAAATTTCATTCAAGAAGGGAATTGTTGAATGTTGAGTAATATCCATCCATTAAAGAGGCATAGCCTGGCAAATGCTCGGATGTATTTTTAAGTGGTAGAGTAAGTTTCAAAATATTATGCATTGTTTTTTAACTCTTATATTATGTGAAAACATGCTTATATGTGAGTATAGAAACTTTGGCAAGGATGTACATGAAACTGCGAACATTTTTTAATTCACAGAGGTAAGGTAAGAGAGGAAAGGACAGGGAAAATTATCTTTAATACCATTAAGATGATTTCCAGTCATAACTAAACATTTTAAATGGAATAAAATATAAATATGCATATGTAAATACTCCCAGTTATATAACTAGATTTGGGGGAAGTGGTATTGTTTCATTTCTAAACTACTTAAAACTCGGCCTATTGTTAGGCTACTTGGTCTTGTCCCATTCACTATTTTATTTCATTTTCCTAAAACTACTATAAAGTGAGCAGATTGTACTCATTTAATAAGTGAGAAAAATATGGCTTGGAAAAGTTAAGCAAATATCCCAGGAGAATGTTACACATTAGCAAATGAGAGAGTCAAGATTTGAATTCAGGCCTTTCTGAAACAAAAGTTTATTTCCTGACTCAATAGGCTATTCTAAATCCACTGTCTTTTATAAATAAATATGATGGCACATCCTCCAGATCACAAAACTTCTTTCCAAATTCTCTCCCTTTGGACTTGGTCAGAAGCGTCTGGACTTACCTGGAAAGCATTAAGCAAGGAGAAGAGAATGTGGAAGAACAGGGAGCTATCGTCGACGACTGTGGCTATTCCGAATCCCCAGGTCAGGCCCAGCAGTGGTGTGAGGATGGCGATGTTCTTACTGATTCTCACGATGGCTCTCACCTCCTGGAACATGGAACTGCCAATGGTAGCTCGCCGGGTTTTGACAATCACCAGTGTCACCGTGATCAGGTTTACTACCACAATGGCCAGCGCTGGGACCACAAAGGCCAGGAGGGCCTTGGTCATGTCCCAGTTGAGCCAGCAGGCCTCAGGCCGTAGGTAGCCTTTGCCAGGCTCAGTGGCAGCAACTGTAACAACAGCAATGACCAAAGGGCAACCGTATCCCACGGAAAAGAGAGATGCCACCAGGACTGACTTGGGCAGTGTATGGAAAACAATCAGGATTCCATAGAGGATAAGAAGTGCCTTAGCGAGCATCCAGAAAAACACAGAAAGGTAGAAGAAATGAACAAAAAACGTCGCTGCCACACATCCATTGTGGTGTGTCCTTGGACCACTAAGAAAGGAAGCCACGATGAACCACACATCAGCCATCAGCAAGGTAGCTGCGACGTTGGCAATACACAAGTGGCGTAAATAGGAGATCTCTGTCTTCGTCACTCGGCTCCAGACCAAGGCCTCGATGGACAAGCAAAGGATCAAGCTGCAAATGGAAACGCCCAGGCCTATGTACGTGATGTAAGTCAGGATGGGACTCTGCAAGGTGTGTGGTGACATAAGAATGGAGAAGGAGGTAAACAACTTGCTTGGCCTACATTTGCAAACAGCTTGCTGGGAGGTTTCCTGAATCATTTGGCAGGCGTGCTGGTCCCATCTGCTCTCTGACGAGTGCCAGCCAACACACTGTGTCCTGCTGTCCTCTGAATTCCTGATCTTTTCAAAAACCAGTGAGATCCTTTTAAGTTCCTTGGGCAGAATGACAGACAGGACAAGTCCGTTCACGATGACCTTTTCCAGAAGACTGGCTTCTAAGATGGCTCCAAGGGTTGGAAATGCAATGCTGACAACCTGAGAAGGAGAGCGCACCTTCTGGGCTTCATCTCTGCTGATCAACACCCTCCCAGTGACACTATTGCGGGTGTCGTTAACTCTCATGGAGAAAGTTAAATTCTTTCCATTGTTATCTCCAGATATGAAGGTGCACATAGTATGAATAAACGCATCCGCTATGTCAATGGGATATTTATTTATGAGTAGTTTTCTTGCAAAGCTATTGACTGAGTGCAGCAGCACACAGCTGCTGTTTTTCTCAGGGATGAAGGTCCAGTTGGAGATGCTTTTGCTATCAAGAATGTGGTTGGCCATGATGCTGTAACTCTGTCAATGAAGAACGGGCATTAGTATTGAGCTAATGTCTGAATCTGCCAGGACATTCAAGTTTCATTTAAAAAAAACACTTTACTGTTGAAAGTATTACATATGTCCCCCTCCTTCCCCCATTGACCCCTTTTAGCCCATCTCCACCCCACCCTAGGCCTTCACCACACTATTGTCTGTATCCATGGCTTATGCATATATGCATATAAGTTCTTTGGTTGATCTCTGCCCATCTGCCCACCCACCCTCTCCCGCCTTTCCTCTGAGATTCCATAATCTGTTCTATGCTTCTATGTCTCTGGATCTATTTTGTTCATTAGTTTATTAGATTCCACATATGAGTGAGATCATGTGGTATTTGTCTTTCTCTGACTGGGTTATTTCACTTAGCGTAATGCTCTCCAGGTTCCTCCATGCTGTCTCAAAGGATAAGAGATCCTTCTTTTTACTGTTTCATGGTATTCCGTGGTATAAATGTACCACAGCTTTTTTATCCACTCATCTACTGATGGGCACAGATAACATAAATGGTATAATGTCTTAAGTATCTTCCTTGAGGCACTGGGCTGTTTCCAGATCTTAGCTTTTGTAAATTGCATTGTTATGAACATAAGGGTGCATATATTCACTGGGTCAAATGCAGTCCCATATTTAATTTTCACTTTTATAAAGCGTCCTTCAACCAATAACATAGGCATGCCCTGGGAACCTCTTAAAGATACAGAATCTCAGACCCTACTCCAAACCCTGTGAATCAGAATGAGCACCTTAATGAGATCCCCAGGTGACTCACATGCCGCTCAGGTTTGTGTTGGAGGATAGAGCTACCAGGGAGCTGCCCTCCCCCTGCTCATGTGATGCCTTCCTGTGAGGCAGGCAAATGGGCAGCCTTCACCATGTTCATTTCCATCATCTGTTCCACTTCACACCTGGGTGACACTAGCAATTTGCCTGCCCTGCCCAGAGCATCCACTATGTAATTAATATCTATTAAACCCCAACTGTGTGCAGGGCATTGTATAGGAACATGACACATTGGAAGCTGACCCCAGAGGCTGGACCTCCTTTTTCTTACCCTCTACTTTGAAGGTCAGACACAAAGGAAGCATGTCCAATTCCATTTCACATTTCTGCAGCAGACCTATCTGGCTGTTTTTTGGACACCCAGTTGTTGTTGTTTTCCATTTGAGCAACCTGTTCTGATTCACAAATAAATGTCTTCCTCTCTGCAGGACCTAGAATGGTTCTTGGAGATTCACAGTAGCCAAAATATACATGGAAAAAGCTTGCTTCAATGTCCATCCAGCACCTGGTAAGTGCTCTCTTTAAATGCTTGTTGATTGAATGTATTCACTTTTTCCATTCATTTTTTTCTTCAATGAGGATTTATTTTAAACATTTACCAGGTGATGGAAATACTGAAGTTAACGACACGGTCTCCTCAGACCCTCAAAAGCTCCAACTAAACCTGCATTCCTTTCCCATTCCCCCCTTTTCCCCCCAAAAAACCCCACAAATGTTCAAGGCCACTCACCTTCATCTTTGCTTCATCCACATCTGTCGAGAGCATTGTCGATATGTTGTGTAGTAGCTGCACGATGACAGCGATGTTTCCTGGTATCTGGGGAGAACGCTGAATGTTCTTAACAACACAGGACAAATCCTGCGGACACTTCCGCATCAACTTATCTGCAATGGTCTCGGACTTTCCAGAATATTCATTTATGTGTATGCTACTTCCAAATGATGGACCTGTATTTAAATCCTCCTAAGAAATGGCAAAAGGAGAGTTTGTTACTTTTGTTTTCAATGTAAAAGAACCTTTACTACAATGTAGGACAGCCTTATTACACAATTGTATATTGCATAATGCTTTTCTATTTTACATTGTCAAGGTCACATCTGCTGTGGAACCACCTGCCCAACACCAAGGTGTATGAACAGCTGCCTACTCCTGAACCCCCTATATCCAAACAGCAATTGTTATCCTTAGCACATCCCTCCACACCCCTTCTGTGTACATATACTGTGCACATGGGTACATTTCTCCTGCCATTAAACTTACTTTTCATTCTTCCCAAGGGCAAAGCATAAGACATAAACATATTTTTTAAAAAATAGAACTTTCTAACTAGATTTGAATGAATCAACTGAACACCAAGAGAGAAGAATGACTAAAAATAGTGATAGACAGCATTTCCCCACAGATTGGGCTCTGGGTCCCACACTTTAAAGCAGGGGTAGCAAACTATAGCGGCAAGTTTGCCGTCTGTTTTTTGTCAATGAAGTTTTGTTGGGACTCAGCTTGCTCATTCACTAGGCTGCTTTCTTGCTACCATAGCAGAGTTGAGTAGTTGCAACAGAGACCATAATATCTACAATGCCGAAAGTATTTACTATCTGGCTCTTTACAGAACAGAATTGCCAAATTGCCAAACCTTACTTTAACAGAACCCTTTCTCCAGGCTTCCCCTTCAGAAGGACAAGGAATCCATGGCCTAGAGCAGAGGTTGGCAAACTCATTAGTCAACAGAGCCAAATATCAACAGTACAACAATTGAAATTTCTTTTGAGAGCCAAATTTTTTAAACTTAAACTATATAGGTAGATACATTGTTATTAACTTAATTAGGGTACTCCTAAGGCTTAGGAAGAGCCACATTCAAGAGGCCAAAGAGCCGCATGTGTCTCGCGAGCTGCAGTTTGCCGACTACTGGCTGAGAGGATGGGCCTACACAGAACCCATGTCCCTGCTTCCAGACACCTGATTATTCTACATGACAACAGCAAGCCCATTTGCAGGGCCTTCCCAAAGTCTGTGCTGCCACAGATGGACCAGGCCACCTGTAGGCCTGAGATGTGTCAAAGGGACACCTCTGTTCAGGCTTATGGATGTGTGGCCTTGGCCTTCTACGACCCATGAGGTGCAGGATGGAATTTAGAATGGGAGGCTGACAGAATCTGTTTTATTTAGTGGTTTGTAGACTTGATTGAAAGCATTTAAATATTAAGACATATGGAATGTGGGTCTCCATGTGTACTTTGCCTAGATCCTTCAAATCAGGGATGGGCAGCTTTTTGAAGTCTGGTAGGGGAACTTCAGGTATAGCATCCACTGCCTCCCCCAGCCATGCCCCAAACAGGAGGTGGGAATGTTGCCAGAACACAAGAGAGGCCAAAGCTCCTGAGCGAATCAGGAGCTGACCTTCAGAAAGGTAACGCTCCTGATAGAAGAGGAGAAAAGGAAACAAAGGAAGAAGAAATGCCAGTTGACCTGATTTTATTTACTAGAATTTAACTTTTTAAAATATGTAACAACTTAAGTATATGTGGAAATATGTTCCTTTGTTTGACAACAAAGTCCTTTCCTCCAGGTTCAGCTCTCTTCTTGTGCTTTACTGAGCACTGGGGTCACATGGAGATCTTGGTAAAATGCAGGTTCAGATTCAGCAGGTCTGGATGGGGCCCAATTGCCCGGTGTCTGAAAGTTCTCAGAGATGCCCTGTGCTGCCGGTCAGTGAAGGACACATTGAGTAGCTGGGCTTTGGGGTATTAAAGAGCTGAGTGAACTGTGGAGAAGTAAACTGTGATAGTTCTAGACCAGCCGTGGGCAAACTACGGCCCGCGGGCCGGATCCGGCCCGTTTGAAATGAATAAAACTAAAAAAAAAAAAAAGACCGTACCCTTTTATGTAATGATGTTTACTTTGAATTTATATTAGTTCACACAAACACTCCATCCATGCTTTTGTTCCGGCCCTCCAGTTCAGTTTAAGAACCCATTGTGGCCCTCGAGTCAAAAAGTTTGCCCACCCTTGTTCTAGACAGCTCTTCTAGCTCTGGCCTTAGCGATCTGGTGCCTTTGTGTCATGGAAGGTGTGGGAGACATGAGAACAGACTTTTAGGTGCCCAAAGTTAGGAATGCCATTCCAGTATATATAGAGAGAACAGGTAGATGTTTACGTATTCAGCTACAAGCACCTCTACTTACCACCCTGTCCCTCTCTCTTACTGAGTGCAACATGCATTGCTAATTTGAGGCTCCACTTTGCATGTGAGAGAAAATATATTATTACCTCAAAGATGTTGATGGCGGTAAGAGTCTGGCAGGTATCAGTGATCTTGTGCCATTTATTTCGCCTACATAAAAACCCCATATTTCCCGGAGTATCTGGAGGGCAAGGTTGACTGCAATGAGAATTGTCCACACAGACCCCATCACATGCACCTGGGAAGATAAAAGGCATCAGCATCAGATGGAGAGATATGGACTCAGGGACAAGGTGTCATCACATGAAGGCGCATAAATCCTGTTGCCTTGGTAAAGTGGAGGAAGATTGAAGTATATCAGTGACCATCATATCCAGGGTGTCCCCCCAAAATGTATACACACTGTGATAGCTGTTACCTCAATTTTGAAAATGAAATGTATTTTAATAAACACACTGCCTTTATAATTATTCAAAGTATGTGTCTACTTTCTTTGGGACACACTATATTTCAGTGACAAACTACTATTATTTCCAACAAAATCTTATCCTGAACTCAAATGCAGAAAATAGCCTGGCTGGTGTGGCTCGGTTGGTTGAGCGTCATCCCATGCACCAGGAGGTTGCTGGTTCCATTCTCTGTCAGAGCACATACCCAGGTTGCAGGCTCGGTCCCCTGTAGGGGGTGTGCAGAAGGCAGCTGATCAATATTTCTCTCTCATCGATGTCTCTCTTTCTCTCTCCCTCTCCTTTCCTCTCTCTGAAATCAATAAAAACATGTTTCAAAACAAATAGTTAAAAATGTGACTGGCCCAGTGAGAGGGAAGAGTCCCTGGGTCAGTCCCAGGTCCCTCACACCTCCCAGGAACACCCTGAGCACCTCCTCAGGCCCCTCCAGGAGGAGACAGTTTGGAAGCCTCTGTAACTGATGTTCTCTAAGAAACCTCCCAACTCTGGAACTTTATAATCAGTTACGTCATCAATGGGTTCTCCCAGACCTCTGCTAGCCACTGCCCCAGTCTGAGTTGGCTCAATCTAAAGGATTTATAGTAAATAACTCTAAGACCAGGATGGATCAGAGGGTACTGGCAAGAGAGGGAAGTAGAGGTCAAAGGTAGATTTTAATGTGAGAAATATAAAAAGGAAGTCCCAGTGCAAACCATCAGGGAGTCCCATCTGCTAGGCCATAAGACAGGGCCAAGGATGGCCCTCTATTATAACAGATGGACAGTAAAACTTTCATTTCATTAGTAATTGCTACCAACATACCGTGTGGCTTGGCAGACACTTTCTCCTTGCTTTTGCTGGCAGCCTAGGGAGGGAAAATCAAAATTCACATCAAAATCAATTGGTGAGAAGCCAACCCAATGATTCACTTTAGTCACAGGCCAACGACCACATCTTCATCAGCTGTGACACCAGGATGCCACCAAAAGCTGAGACCATGACATGTGGCCCATGACCCCATCTGCCCTTTAGCCTGGATTGCTATCTCTCCCATGGCTCTTCAGTAGGATCCTTTGTTCCGCTCCGGTAAGGATGAGCTACATTCTACCCAGGAGCATCATGAGCAGAGGTGGATTTACTGGGAAGTTAATGAAGGTTAAGCTTCAGAATTCATTGCCTGTATGGGCCCCTTTGAAGCACTGAGAGAGGGTCTAGCAATGGGCTCACATGCTCCTATGTTTTATTACATTGTCAAAAGCAACACTGTTTAACCAGCATCTGCTCAGACCATTACTTTTTGCCACTCCAAATTCCCCATTTATATTCCCCCATTTTGGACAGCACTAGAGAGGTCGCACCTATTTATGGAATCTGGACAAGTAGAAGTGAGTGGGGATACATTTAGCCTGGACTTAATAGTACCTCTATAGTTTGCAGCCATTTCTGCATTACAATGAGAACATCAACACATAAGTGGCTTTAATTCTAGGTAGAAGTACTTACAATTAGTCACAGAATAAGCAAGTTCTAAGAGCCCTGAAACCCTGTAGGTCATATACGAAAGACACTTGCTAGAGGTTTCCCCAAAGTTCACAATAGTTCTACATATTTACATGGCATTACTAATAATGAATCCAGAAACTAAAAGCTATTTTTCTAAACTAGAATAACAAAGTTAATCAGCAATGCTAGACTGAATAATCTATCCTCTCTATAGAAAAAAATATATAAAATTATTGATATGCACATATGCAGCCAAAAATTTGGAACAAAAATATGGGTGGAACCTTAATAAAAAATATTGTTATTTTATTGAATTTATTCCTGAATAATGCTGAGTAATTATTCTAAATTTAAAGTCTGTTATGATTCTTTTTCTCATTCTAATTAAATATTCACTTTTCCCTAAATTTTGTATTTGTCATTTTATGTGCTAGGGAGTGGTTCCCACAAAACCTGGCTTCCTCCTACCATGAGCATTCCCACCTCTCCTGATTAGAAGCCCTTCCTTTCTCATCCATTTGTAGATACTGTACCCTTCACTGAGCAGCAGTGTCATTTTGTGGTCAATGGGTGACTCTGGGAACAGAACATTGGGTTCACATCCCAACACGGCCACTTGAGGTCCTGAGAAAGTTCATCTCTCTGAGCCTCACTTTCCTCACCCATAAAGCAGGGTAGGAATTACAGTATGACAATTTCATAATCTTGCCTCAGATGATTTTTATGAAGACTAAATGAGAGCATGTAAGAAAGGCACTTAGAATTAGGCCTTCAATGTTGTAAGTAGTATTTAAGATTTAGCTATCATTATTATCCTCTGAAAATGGACTTAGGGAATGGCTATTACATGAAGCTCAAGTTTGCCTCCTCTAAGAAGTCTTTCTCGATCTAGTTCTAGATAGTACATCACTTCCTCTCTTGCTCCTATAAAATTTATTATCTATACTAGCATACCACTCATTCAATACTTGGCACCTACTCACCTGACCTGTTGTAATACTATCTAATCATTTTTATATACGCTTATTATTTTCTAAATTAAATTATAAGTTCCTTAAGAACATAGCATGGGTTGTTAATTGTGCTTCACATCCTCCTAAGTAGCTAGATCAGTACATATAAATATACACACATATTAGTATGTCTGAATATACTGGCATATATTTACATGTATGTCTGTGTGTTTGGAGAATAAGTCTAAAAATTCCTGTTTCTTGACCAGAAGTTTTCCCTCTAGGGCCTGGAAAGAGCCCTGGTACAATTACTCCAACCTGCATTCCTAGATCTCAACCATTGGGAAGGAACTGGAAATAAAATGACTTAGCTGTGTGACTAACACTTGGAGTTCATATCCCTTTCTTCTTCACAACATTATTTCTCTCTATGATATCAAAAAACAAAGCTGAATCTTATGTTTTCTCTACCAAATGAGAATTTATGGAGACTCTGAATTGAGCATTTCAGGTCTGTCCAAAGTGAGGAAGGTATCTCTGATTCATGGGATACAAATCCTTCAAAATACTTATGTAAGATGAATTCTCATTTCACAATCAAGAGAAAGCTTTAGTATATACATGGAGGAGCTAAAGGCCTTCCACTAAACAAGAACACTAAAATAATATTTTTGGAGTTTTGAAAGATCTTATCGATCAACCAGTCCAACACCCTTATTGTAGAGATAAGGAAAGTGAGTCTTTGATAGATGAGGTTACTTGCACAAGGCTATCTAGGGCAATCCTCCTAGAACTGGGACTAGAACTCGGTTCTCCTACTCCTACAATACTGCTCTTCCCATCAAGTCAACCCACGTCCAATGGAGAAGGCAGAGGAGGGCGTATGGGAGTACAAGCATCTCAAGATGCCATAAGCCCATCTTGAGATGGTCATGATCTCCAATACGCCATAAAAAAGCACATAAAAGTGGACAACTCTGGAAAATACTTGACCCATTGAACAGACTACAGTGAAGTCACATTGTAGTAATCAGATGTGTGGGCACAAGGCTGTACTGTGCTATTTGCAAGGAATTCTAGAAACTCTGCCTTCTTAAGAGAAGGACCTGATTCACTTCCTTCTAGTTAATTTGCCAAAGCACAGCCATGCACAGCTCCTGGTCATTTCGTTTCTTGGGTGGCATTGACTAGGAGCTATGTTAGCTTCAGATACCAATCATTGTCAACCTGATATTGGGAAAAAACAAGCCACACTTCAAAACCTGCCACCTGCTCAACCTGTGGAGCTGCCTGAGTTAGTAGTCAGGTCAGGAGAGGAGTAGCATCCAGCAACTTGTTTAGTAAGAATAAAAGGACAGGATAAGTCCTGATAAGGTGATCCCCAATAATAAAGAAAACAAAGCTAACCTCTGAAACTCTGACTATTCTTTAAGTCTGTCTTGTAGGAAAACATGGAAGAGAAAATGAAGGGAGGAAATAGTACCTCATGTGGGGGTTGGGATGCCTCCTGGGAAAGGTCTTTCTGAAGGAGTCTCTAATCTCTCCCAGAAAGTAGGCACCAGCTCAGGGTTGGGGGAAGAGGAGTCATGGAGAAAATTCCCATCCAAGGACAAATTACTGAGAGAGTAAAGTAAATATCATTTGGAAACTCTTAGAACGAATTTTTAGTTATTCTTTCCTAAGGAGGCTCTTCTCAAGAAAGTACATATGAAGGTCAACCCATTCTTGGGCCCCCTCCCCATGTGTGGAGTTTGTAATAACATATAATAAATTTTCACACTTTGCTTTTAATAAAAGAAAGTACATATTAAAATGGAAAGATCAAGAAACTAAGAATCTGAAGACAAGGGTCCTGGGCTTGGCTCTTTAGCTCAGTAGGTATGTACCCTCAAGCAGGTCACATTCCACACCATGGGCCTCAGTTTCCCCATTGATAAAATAAGGGAGTGGAGCTTCACCAGTTGATCTCAAAGCTCTCTTTCAGATCTTGTGGCCCAATAATAATATTCTCTTCTCAAGAAGCTCAAAATATTTTTATGTCTCTCTCTCTCTCTCTCTCTCTCTCTCTCTCTCTCTCTCTCTCTCGATTCTCCATACCTTATTTTAAACAAATAACTAATAGGAAATTAAAATGACTTGTAGTATGAGGAAAAATATTCCAGAGAGAGCCATCAGGCTCACTGCCCCACAAAATGTAAAGATAGTACATTGCTACAAACTCCATCCCAGTTAGATTTTGATTAGCCATTGGCTACCTGAGTTGCTCTTTACTCCTTCCAGCCATCCGTGGTGCTCACTATCAGGTTTCTCAAAGAAGATGCCATTTGGGGTGGGACAATGCTTCATTGTGCCAGACCATTCCTAGGTTCTGCCCGCACTAAATACCATTAAATATCTCTCTCAGTCAGTGTGACCCTCACCGCACCTACATTCTCAAGTGTCCCTGAGGAAGTGGCCCTAGTTATAAGCAACTGAAAACTTCATCATCAAAGGCTATAGAAAGAAGAGATTGTCACCCTTAAATCATTTGAGCCTCATTGTATCTCAGGAACTTATAGGAAAAGTTGATGGAAAAATAATAATTTGCAGCTCTTGACTAAAATGGGTGTTGCACACATCTAGTTGCAACTGCAATTTCATCTGGCTGAACCATTCTACCACCATCTTCTCCCTACACTTCAACTCAGATAACCTAGAGCCGGGTTTTAGATTCCCGTTTGCTTCTCCCCACCATTCCATCCCCCACCTCCATTCTCTTACCTGGCATAATGTCCTGCAGGACTCTGTGGGCAAGAGAAACACTAAGCAGTACAGCAAAAACGTGTGAGTCATTGTCTTCAACGCAGCTGCCTTTCCCGCTTCTATAAACATAAATGCAAAGGCAAAAGGTTTCCAATCTGAAGCTTTCAAAATCCCTTGCCACTGCAGATCCAGTCAGCCTATCAGACGGGGCTCTGTCCTTAGTGCTGTCTACTCAGAAGCCCCTGCCCCAGAGGTGGCCTCCCCGTGGTTTCCCATCCATTGACTTCACCAGGAGGCTGCGTGTGCGAGTGCCAGCTGGCACTGGGAGGTGCAAGCAGTTGCTGAGATAACTTTCAGCCTCTGCTGCCGGCTTGCATGTGATGCCTCATGTGGGAATTTCTCCAAAGGAAGCAACCTGCCCAGGTGTAATGAACAACTGCCCAGGTTCGGGGAACGGGAGAGATGGCTCACTCTCTGGGTTAGGCAGGGCTGAGAAACATGTGGGTGGCTACGGTGGAACGTGATTTGGAATTCCTATGTGTGGACTCAGCCTAGCAATATATTGTGAAGGAGAGTAAGCACCAGCCTTGGCCTATTATCCTCATTCCCACCTAACCCTGGAGCTGTGTTTCATAGGTGGGTCACAACTTCTTTCTGCCAAAACTGATGTCCAAATGATTCCTTAGCACCTAGAAGAGTGGTGTACACATGGTGGGCACACAATATATTCAATAAAGGAAGAGGAAAGGAGAGCAAGGGGGAAGGTGGTTGGGAAGAGCTGACAATTTGCATCAGGTCTATTCTCTATAGAGGACTCACATAAGCTGAAAATGTCAATTCTAAACTTTAATTATTTTAATATTTTTCATCCTGAGTGAGCTCCTCTTTGAAAGGCATTTGCTGCTTCTTTGCTTTTATTATTATTATTTTTAACCTTCACCAGAGGAGTGAGGATTTTTTTTTTCATTGATTTGTAGAGAGAGTGGAAGGGAGAGGGTGAGGAGAGAAACAGAGGAGAGAGAAACATCAATGCAAACAATGCCATTATTTTAAAGATTTAGGCAAAATGTATTTTTAAAGCATGTCTCTTACATTGAAATACTTGCCTACCTGAAATTCCACAGAAATCTAATGATTATTTGAAATATTTTGTATTATCTGTTTCAGATCATTGTCAGTTTGGGTTTCTGAAGGTCTATAGCTCTTTAAGCAAAAGGATTACTTTGTTGATCATCACTTTTAAAGAATTTAGTACCAACCAAAATGGCCATACAATTTTAAGCAAATTTCAGCCATGTTTGCATCCTTTATTCCAACCTGTCATTCAATGAATGGACTTTCCAGGATACAAATCAATCATCAAATGTGAGTTAGCAGGATCATCACCAAAGCAGTTACTGATTTGGGTAAAATTATCAAAAATTAAAACAACACCAACAACAAAATAAAACAAAGCCTGATGATGAATTTGTTGACACAATTCACATAAAATCTGAGCATGAGTCCATGTTTTTCTGAATTGCATGAACTTTATATTAAAATTCTCATCATACAGAATGTCCTTCCTCTTAGCTAAAACAAATGTTTAAAAATTACTTAAGGAATGATTCAAGACAACAAACTCAGAGTTAGCACTACTCAGCCCAAACTCAATAGATTTTTTTAAGGAGGAGGCATTGAATTATTTTTAAGGTTGACAAATCAAGATGAAAACCATTCTGTTTGCTTAAAATGTTGTATTGAACAAAAATTATGTGCTTATTTTATTGTCATTTTGTTTTAAATTGTAACTATAGTTGAAGTTTTAATTTTTAGTAAAATGCTTTTTGATTATTACTAAAATTATGTGTTTGTGTATGACAAAATAAGCACTTTGTGTTTGATGTGGTAATGACCTTCACTAGGCTGTGTAGAATGGCCTGTTCTGATAGTTATGCTGCTACCTAGGGCTCAGAATTTTCTAACATCTTTTTTACAATCTAGGTTTACCTTCTCATAGAAGAACTGGGACCACAACTTAGAATGCTATATTTCTCCAAGCTTCAGCTATAGTGTGACTCTAATTGTTAGAGCAATTTTAACATTTTTTTCAATTCTTTTAACTAAAAAGAACCTTTTCTAAAGCTGACTCTTTGTACCTTGCTTATAAAACTGATTGCTCTTTAAATAAAATGGCATAGTTTAATCTGAACTTAAATAGAACCATTTTTCTTCCAGATTTGTTCACATTAAGCCTTTCTCACATTCGCTCTTTTTCCAATTCTGTGAAAGCAGAAAGTTTATATGAAACAAAGCCAATTCTGTGAAAGCAGAAAGTTTATATGGAACAAAAGCCTATGGTGGCAAAATAGTAGCACAAATTAAATATTGTGACCACTCCCTCCCCCCACAGGCCCCCAATGCCTTCATCCCCATTTTGATGTGAAAAGCCATAGGCCTTTAATGGTTCAGACCTTCTTCCCCAGTAAGCCCACACCTTTCCAAAATGCAGGGGTAGCTGTAGTTAACTTCCCTCTCAAACAAATGTTTGAATATGTTCGTTTCACGTAGCCCAAACCAAAACATTCATTACAGATATTCACTTTAGAAAAGGCTAATTTAAAAAACATACAACTTGAAAAAATGGTCACCTCAGATGAGTCACAGCAAAAAAAAAAAAGAAGGTAGTATTATATCAGCACTGAAGTTGACAAGTAAATGTGCCAAATACAAAGTGTTGGGATTTTTTTTTAATTGAGTTACACTCCCCTCCTCCCTTATAAAAGTGAAAAGGAACAGCAAAGCATACAACGGCCAGATTGCAAACAGCTCTCTCCAACCATCCAACCTAGAACACATTCTACCATTCTCTGTTGTCTGCTTTTCAAATCTGAAAAAGGTGCTCAAGGTGTTCATTTAGATGTTTCTTCAGCAAAGAGAACATGAGCCCCTCATTTCCAAGCAATGTCCTAACAGCTAGGGATTAAATAAGGATGACTTCTCGGTCTCCTTACCCCCTTGGGAAGTCACAGTGTGATGGGGCTGCTGAAGCACCCCCAGGGGATTGGGAACGTGGATGGGGCTTGCTCCCTAGTGACCTGCAGACCCTAGGAGTCAAAGCTAGTGGAATAGACATGACAAGAAGTATCCCCAAGTTTCAGATTAAAAACAATCATCTTCGGATGCAATTTAATTGGAAGTATTTCTTCCTACTCTTTGTCGAATTCCTTCACCCCAAAGCCATATGGTTGACTGACAGCTGGCACAGCTCATTAGCGAAAGACAAAATGGAGAGAAAGATAATATGTTGTTAATGGACGGGGAGGGCCTCATCTCCCCCGGTTGCTGCTGGGACTAGAATTCTTGCAATATCCTGAGAAAAGGAATTTGCTAAGACTTGCACTGGAGAACGAGTGATTTTTTATTTGTGTGGAATTAAATCCCTGAGTTTCCAAAGTCCCATTTCCCTTCGCCCAATCATAGAGGAAGTGTCGCTGTGGTTTCAGTAAAGCTAAAATCAGAGCCAGTCCGGAGTTTCTTTTCCATGTAGGAGCAGGGGTCCATTCCAGCATCAGGCTAGTTTAGCTTGTGTTTCCAGCTGTACAGTTCATTAGTCCATTGCATGTGGGGTCCGCAAGACCACCTGCTATGGAGGGAGCACAGGCAAATGCAAGGAAGCAGGAGCAAAAGAAACCCATGAGCCAGGGGTATAGAGCAACCAAAGCAACACAATAGAGAATTCTTCCTAGCCAGTTTGGCTCAATGGATAGAGCATCGGCCTGTGGACTGAAGGGTTCCAGGTTCGATTCCAGCCAAGGGCACATGCCTGGATTGCAGGCTCAATCCCCAGTAGGGGGTGTGAAGGAGGCAGCTGATCAATGATTCTCTCTCATCATTGATGTTTCTATCTCTCTTTCTCCATTCCTCTCTGAAATCAATATTGATG
>NW_005871159.1:693984-699718 GCF_000147115.1 Myotis lucifugus
TCTATTTGCCTGGCCCGGGTCATAAAAACCCAAAATAGAATTTTTAAAAACCATGTGGTGATTTAGAATCCCTGTTATTTTTAAATGTATTGCCCCATTGTGGGGGCTACAGAGACCTACACCACCAAGGCTCTGCCTTATAGGAATTTTGTAAGAAGAATCAAAAAACCTAAGTAGAAAAATAAAAAAAAGCTGAATTTGTAGGGTTTTATAATAGACTAGAGGCCCTGGGGCACAAAAATTTGTGCACTCCGGAGGGTGGGGAGGGGGATCCCCCAGCCCGGCCTGTGCGCTCTCGCAGTCTGGGACCCCTCGGGAGATAATGACCTGCTGGCTTAGGCCTGCTCCCGGTTGGCAGAGGGCAGGCCCAATCCCTAAGTGCAGCCCCTGGTCAGGCTCAGAGAAGGGCCGATTGGGGAGTTGGGGCGCCGCCCCATCATGCACAGAGCAGGGCAGAATGGGAGGTTGCGATGCCACCCCTCAGTCACGCTCAGGGTAGGGCCGATTGGGGGGTTGGGGCACCGCTCCCTGTCACACTCAAGGCAGGGTCGATGGGGAGGTTGCAGCGCCACCTCCTGTCACGCACAGAGCAGGGCCGATCAGGGGTTTGGGGCGCTGCCCCCTGTCACTCAAAGAGCAGGGCCCATCAGGAGGGTTGGGGCTCCGTACCCTGTCACACACAGAGCAGGGCCCATCAGGGGTTTGGGGCGTTGCCCCCTGTCACTCACAGAGCAGGGCCCATCAGGAGGGTTGGGGCTCCGTACCCTGTCACGCACAGAGCAGGGCCGATCAGGGGGTTGAGGAGCTCCCCCCTGTCACTCACAGAGTAGGGCCGATAGGGGAGTTGGGGCGCCACCCTCTATCACCCACAGAGCAGGGCCAATCAGGGGGTTGGGGTGCCGCCACTGTCACACTCGGGGCAGGGCCAATGGAGAGGTTATGGCTCTACCCTGTCACACACAGAGCAGAGCCCGTGGGGGGGGCGGGGGTTGGGGCGCCGCCCCCTGTCACACACAGAGCAGGGCCGATCAGGGGGTTGGTGTGCTGCACCCTGTCAAACACAGAGCCGCAGGGCAATCAGGGGATTGGGGAGCTCCCCCCTATCAGGCACAGAGCAGGGCTGATCAGGGGCTTGGGGTGCCTTCCCCTGTCACGAACAGAGCAGGGTGGATAGGGAGGTTGTGGCCCCGCCCCCTGTCACTCACAGAGCCGCAGGGCGATCAGGGGGTTTGGGTACTGCCCCCTGTCACGCTGATCCCGGTGCCGGGAGGCATATTACCCTTTTACTATATAGGATAGAGGCCTGGTGCACGGGTGGGGGCCGGCTGGTTTGCCCTGAAGGGTGTCCTGGATCAGGGTGGGGGGCCCCACTGGGGTGCCTGGCCAGTCTGGCTGAGGGGCTGAGGGCCGTTTTCACGTTGGCGGGTGACTGAAGCTCCCAACTGCTCCTTTTTTTCTTTTTTTTTTAATTCTGGGCTGGCTTTAGCTCTGAGGCCTTGCTGCTGAAAACATCGATACAATGTTGCAGTCCGCCTGGCTTTCAGTCCGGCTGGTTTCTGGGGTTTTGTTTAGCTTCTTATTTGCAACATAGTACATAGTTGCTTAGAGTTGCAGCTGAGAGGCCGGCAAGTTAGGCAGGGAACGTTGGAGTCCGCAGTCACTGGAGTAAGCAAGCCTCTCTGCTCGCTTCAGTGCATGGCTGCTGGCCGCCATCTTGGCTGACAGTTAATTTGCATAAGGATATGCTGATTAGCCAATGGGAAGGGTAGCGGTTGTACACTAATTACCATGTTTCTCTTTTATTAGTGTAGATATATATATATATAATCATTATTTTTTTTTTAAAAAGAAAGCCCTGACTGGTTTAGCTCAGGGGATAGAGCATCGGCCTGTGGACTGAGGGGATCCCAGGTTCAATTCTGCTCAAGGGCATGTACCTTGGTTGTGGGCACATCCCCAGTGGGAGATGTGCAGGAGGCAGCTGATTGATGTTTCTCTCTCATCGATGTTTCAAACTCTCTATCTCTCTCCCTTCCTCTCTGTAAAAAATCAATAAAATATATTTTAAAGAAAAAAGAAAGAAAGAAAGAAAGAAAGAAAGAAAGAAAGAAAGAAAGAAAGAAAGAGAATTCATGAGCAACAAGAAAGAGAATTCCTTTGTCTAGGAGATTATATATTCCCAAATTTTTCATGGGCTTGCAGTGGCCATGCCTATTCTGGCCAACCATCTCTGTCTCCAGGTTTGATTGACAGGCAAGTACCTTCCCTATGTCACCCCAACTTTACTGGGCATGTGTCTATCTTTCCTTTGTCTAGTTTCTTCCCCCAGCATATTGCAGAAAATAGGCTGATGGATCCCTGGGGAGTGCAAAGCTGCAGCTTCTTGGTGAAGCTGTCCAAATAATTTGCTAATAATGTATGGCTTCCCCCTTTGCTCTTTTCCTATGACTAATAACTAGTTAATCACAATGGTAAATGTGAGCAGCATGCTGGAATGTGTTCTGTGGATGGCCCCATCAGAGCAAACATTTGCTTATTTTAAACACACATTAACCCACACAAGTGACAGAGACCAGAACAATTGTATAGGGTGATTTTGGAAAAAGAAAAACAAAAACTCTCCAACTTGATCTCTTCAATCTTGATTAGAAAGAAATTATTGGAATAGCAATCACAGCATTCACAAATAAAGGTCAACAAAACTCCAGACAGAACTTTATCAGCCACCCAGGAGCATTTCAATCGCCAGCTTTGTCAGCTGACAGTCTGAGGCTACCACTTGCATAATTAGGTTTTGTAATGAATTCCTGAGGCTCCCAGCAAGTTCCACAAAATGCTATCAAGGTTCCCAGCCAGACTGTGGGAATACACATCAGATGATCTCAGGGGTGAAAGATCCCATAACGTCTATCATTTAACCATCCCACTGCTTCACCTCTAGTCAATGACCAGTCCCATTCCTCCTGCCTGAATGCAGACATTATGGAAGGGAAGAGAATAAAACAAACAGCTATGGTTTGTTTACTGTGTGTCTGGCACTATGTCTACATTCGCTCTTCTAATGCCATCAAGTAATTCTCTGCAACTGAAGTCACTTCTATAATTTTCTGAAATAAAAGTTGACCCTGCCCAACCTCACAGGTACTAAGTTGCATATTTGTGATTTGAACCCAGGTTTGTGACTTTTTTCATTGTGTCATATGGCTTTTCTAAAATAAGAAAGAGCTGATTTTTATATGAGGTTCATATTTTCAGAACACTTTCACATATAACTTTTAGCTTGACATCACAAAATTTTATGAGGTAGGCAAGGAAGTTATCCTTTTCCATTTTTTATCACAGAGGAAATTATCCAACTAGTAAGTGACTTCCCCAAGGTCACACCCCCAGTTATTGGAAAACCTGACTCTCTTTTGACTCCTATCTAGAGCTCTTTTAACTACATCCTCTGTCCCGTCTTCAGTCTTCATTTCTGTACTCACTGGAAAAGTAAAATTGCAGATCACCACGTCTAGGAAAAAAAATACATAGCGTATTTTTGGGAGCATTATAGTGTCCCAAAAATGTATACACACACTTTGAATAATTATAAAGGCAGTATTTATTAAAATAGATTTCATTTTCAAAATTGAGCTATGAGCTGTTAATATATATATATATATATATATATATATATATATATATATATAATTTTAGTAATCCCAGGTGAGTGTACAGTTTAACAGAGATTTTCTAGAGGTAACCTCTCCAACAGTAGAAAGTTAGACACTGACTTATGTCAACAGGCCAAATTCTTGGGAGCATGTTCCAAACCACACCCACAGAGCTACCTTCCCATGTGTTTAAGTAAACCCTCACTTTTCTCTGAAAGCTTAGGGTTTTTAAAACTTTAAAGCATTTTCATATGTTCCCCTGAGCCTTGGCCAGTTCCTCTAAAACCTCTTTTGAATACTTATTTTTTTTAACATATTTTATTGATTTTTTACAGAGAGGAAGGGAGAGGGATAGAGAGTTAGAAACATCAATCAAGGTACATGCCCTTGACTGGAATAGAACCTGGGACCCTTCAGTCCTCAGGCTGACGCTCTCTCCACTGAGCCAAACCGGTCAGAGCTAAAACCTCTTTTGAATTGGATACTTTCCTCCTTTGCATGCAGGTTTCAGGTCGTACTGAGATATGGCGATTCTTCACATCTCAGAGGTAAACAGGAATGAGCATGTGCAGATGGCACCTATGTCAGGCACTTGGCAAAGTTGCCCCTGAGAATCACCCACCTCATGAGTCACCACAAAACCAAGAGAGAATCAATCTAATCTGATAGTCAGCGGCAGCCAGGATAAATGTAAAAGACTGTAATAGCTTACAATATTTGCAAATGAACTTGAAGGAAGCAGGTAAGTCCAAACTATTGCAGCACTGCAGCACTTTGGGGACTCTATCTTCTAGAAAATCTTAAAGTACAGAAAAGCATGGCATGTAAGCTTGCTGATGGCAGTTGCATATAAAGTAGAAAGATATGAATATGAAAACAAAACAGGTGCCAAACAATTAAAATGGATAGAAAAGAATGATAAATCTACATTAAAAAGTGCACAGCCCTGGCTCAGTTGGTTGGAGCATTGTCCAGTGCACCAAATGGTTGTGAGTTCGATTCCTGATCAGGGCCCATATGCAGGTTATGGCTTCAATCCCTGGTTGGCTTGTGTACAGCAGGCAACCAATTGATATTTCTCTCTCACATTGATGTTTCTCTCTCTCTCCCTTGCCCTTCCTCTCTCTCTAAAATCAATAAAAACATATCCTTGAGTGAACATTTAAAAATTGCGCAAACATTAAAACAACATTTATGAAGAGCTTTGATAACATATCTGTATGAGATAGCAGTATATTGTATTATAACTTGATAATATTAGTGGGAAAAACAGTCATTAAGATATTCTGTAAAATATACACATCCATAGAAAAACATTATTGGGATTTCTCAGGTAAGCTGCTTGGCCGGAAATGAATCATAGAATATTTTGCTCAGCACTAACAAAATATTGAAAACCAGCAAAAATGTCACTAATTGCATGAGAAAATGGGCAGGACTTAAGGGAATAACTTCAAAACTGTTGAAGAAAAGAAACTGAAAATGTTGAAGTGGAGTAGCTGTAGAAGCAGAACATATCTCCTCCTAAATTTCATTCTCCTTCCCTCTTTCTCCTTTTAGTAAAACGATAGAGAAGAATTTTTTTTCAGAAATCTCATTTATGCCAGGAAATCTAAAGAGAAGCAAAATGTGAGAATCCTTTGGTTTTTTTCCTCTTCTAGTTAGAGAATTTTTCAACTAGGTGATGGAGACACGCCATAAATGGGGAAAGGAATGGAGACTTTCTCTCTCTGATGGAAATAAAAACTCCAGAATGATCCTGAGTCAGAGAAACAAACCAGAGCCCAAGGACATCTGCTATTAGTAGACCAGCCAGAAAAATGGAGTCAATTCTAGTACAAGGTATTTAACCAAATCTCAGGAACAGAGCTGCGGCCGCCTCAGCAGCCAACTTCTGCACATGCCTCTGGTTTTCAGCTGGACTTTTCCAATGGGAGTCATCAGCAGATTAGGGAAGGTGGGGAGAATAGGGACATGGGGGTATGTATCCCCTCTTTTCCCTCCATCTGTGGTCACCATCCACAGTGATTGCTCTCTTCTGGGAATGATTCCTGTTGGACATTCTCTCTTCAGGCTCTAGT
>NW_005871159.1:699818-709747 GCF_000147115.1 Myotis lucifugus
GTAGTTAGTACTGTATTACACTTATACTTTACTTTCTCTAGTGTATAGTTTTGTTTTAATAAAGCCTATTTTTGAACTTTTGACAGAAAAAATATAAATGACTATACAAATATTTTTCTTACCATTTTATTGATTTTTCTTAATGCAGATTAGAAGCATTGACCATCTGTAAGTAAAAGCCCATTTTAGCTTTTACTTTCAACCAATTTTTGCCTCTAAAACCTGGACTCAAACTGTTGTCAAGTAAAGTAACTTGATATTTTATCATTAGTGAGTGGTGAAATAAGCAGAAAATGGGGAATAAAGGGGAAGGCTAAAGTGAACATTAATAATTTACAGATTGAGGAATCAACCCTCAACTAATTGAACTTTGTCTATGTTCACACAGCCATGAAGCATGTGTATAGAGCTTGAGGATAGTACGTTTTAGCAGTTGGCATTAAAGATCCAGTGAGTGAGAGGTGCTGGGTTGTCTGGAGTTAAGTATATTCAGTGGGGACTCTTAATTTTGTCCTACCTATTTACTAGGGTTTGTGAGGAACAAAAGTAAACTGTAAAAGAACTGTGGAAGCAATTAGCAGTTTTACAAATATAAGTAATGATTTTAATTGTGGATTTTATCCTTGGAAAAAACAATTGTTCAGTATTGCTTAAAGGTAAAATCTTCAGGACATGATCAGCTTATATTCTTTACTGGTAATCTACACTAATAAAAGAGAAACATGGTAATTGGCGTACGACCGCTACCCTTTTCATTGGCTAATCAGTGAGTATATGCAAATTAACTGTCAGCCAAGATGGCGGCCGGCAGCCAGGCAGCTGGAAGCGAACATGAGGCTTGCTTCAGTGACTACTGACTCCAATGTTCCCCGCCATCACTTTCCGGCTATGTACTATGTTGCAAATAAGAAGCTAAACAAACCCCCAGAAACCAGCTTTCATTCAGCCGGGCTTTAGCAACATTGTATCGATGTTTTCAGCGGCGAGGCCTCAGAGCTAAAGCTGGCCCAGAATAAAAAAAAAAAAAAGAAAACAAGGAGCGGTTGGAAGCTTCAGTCACTCGCTTCCGGAAAACAGCCCTCAGCCCCTCACCCAGACTGGCCAGGCACCCCAGTGGGGACCCCCACCCTGATCCAGGACACCCTTCAGGGCAAACCAGCCGGCCCCCACCCGTGCACCAGGCCTCTATTCTATATAGTAAAAGGGTAATATGCCTCCCGGCACCGTCAGGGGAGCAGTGAGGCTCTCGGCACTGGTATCAGCATGACAGGGGGCAGTGCCCAAACCCCCTGATCGCCCTGAGGCTCTGTGTGTGACAGGGGGCGGGGCCCCAACCTCCCTATCTGTCCTGCTCTGTGTTTGACAGGGTGCAGCGCACCAACCCCCTGATTGGCCCTGCTCTGTGTGTGACAGGGTGCGGCGTCCCAACCCCCTGATCGGCCCTGCTCTGTGTGTGACAGGGTAGAGCCATAACCTCTCCATCGGCCCTGCCTCGAGTGTGACAGTGGCAGCGCCCCAACCCCCTGATCGGCCCTGCTCCGTGGGTGATAGAGGGCGGTGCCCTAACTCCCCTATCGGCCCTACTCTGTGCGTGACAGGGGGGAGATCCCCAACCCCCTGATCGGCCCTGCTCTGTGCATGACAGGGGGGAGCTCCTCAACCCCCTGATGGGCCCTGCTCTGTGTGTGACAGGGGGTGGTGCCGCAACCTCCCCATCAACCCTGCCTTGAGTGTGACAGGGGACGGCGCCCCAACTCCCCAATCAGCCCTGCTCTGAGCCCGACCAGGGGCTGCACCTAGGGATTGGGCCTGCCCTCTGCCACCCAGGAGCAGGCCTAAGCCAGCAGGTCGTTATCTCCTGAGGGATCCCAGACTGTGAGAGGGCACAGGCCAGGCTGAGGGATCCCCCCCCCCCAGTGCACAAATTTTTGTGCACCGGGCCTCTAGTACATATATATTAAAGTTGGGTTTATAAGAATAAGCAGAAGTTTAGGGAATGAAGCATATGTGAAAAGGAAGCAGAGAAAAGGATGATGTTGATGTCTCTAGACTTAGTATCTGGGTGAATTTGGAGAAAGGAATTACTGGAGAAGTAAGTCTCAAAATGAAGAAAAATAAATGAGACAGTCAAGCTGATATTTAGGTTGCATTTAGCCAGAAAAATTTATTTCAAGATTTATGTATTCCCATTAATGCAAATTTTCTCCCAGAGCACTTCTATCATTGTTCACATTTCAATGGACTCCAGCATTTTTTTTTACTATTAAAACCTTCTCATTATCCATAACTGATAACCGTGGAGCACATTGGGCTGCAATGCTTAATACTCTGCAAAAGCATCCCAGAACTACATCATTCCCATGAGTGAAGACTCAGGAGTGAAAGAGCCTAGCATAAAAATATATATTTAGAATGGTTATAAGGTAACTGTTATAAGATGAAAATATATGACAGCTCTTTGCATAAGAATAATTTCTGACCTGTGTATGTCCATGAAATCATTACATTTGAATATTTATGTAGCATAAGTCCTCATCATTATGTTCATTGATGAGTAATAACTCTATTCCATTTCACAAAATGAGAATATTAAAGTGAGAAAGCTTAAATGGCCTCCCTCTGATGAGCACGGCAGGAAAGGGATTAATAATGTGGACCTCTTGACTCAAAGCCTTAATAACCAAACTAAAGTATGCATATGTATTCAACCAGACATACTTTTCATTAGACCGCATTGGAGTTTCAGATTACTTTTGAAATAGTTTTATGATATTTTTGTGAACTTTATCTCATTTGACATTTGGTATTCTCTCACTTATGTTATATATGTGGAAATAATTATTCATCACTCATATATATGGAAGAGCCATTAATAATTATTTTCCGATGTAAATAGAAAAAGAAAAATGCCCCCCAAGTTGATATTCAAAAAACAAAAAATAAAAACAATATAAACACAAGGAACTATCTAATTCTTGAACCTGAAAGAAATGTTCCATCCAGATCAATTGGAAAAGGACACCATTTGTCCTTTGGTTCCTTACACTTCACATTCTTTCTTGTAGTTCATACCTTTTCTCTATATGCACTTTACTTCTTGCTGGACTGTATCCTTTCAAACTTCTTTTAGTGAAGACTTCTTGGTGGAAAATTTTCTTAGTCTTTGAGTGTGTGAAACATTGTTAATTTACTCTCATTCTCAATATTAAATGAATAAGTGAATGGCCAAGGTGTCAATGTGTCTATGCAAAGGGCACTTCGTTTGCAATTTGGTTCTTGGGCAGGAAGAGACTTTTGCACCAAGTAAAGTTTTGAAATGGTTTTCACGACATGAGATTCCAGGAGGAGGACTGCAGTCATGAAGACGAAGACACACAGGGCTGGGGTGAGAGGGATGGAGGTTCTCAGGCACAGCCAGCATTTTGGATGCAAACTGGCCTTCTTTTTTTTAAAAAAAATTTATTTATTTTAGAGAGGAAGGGAGAGAGAAAGAGGTAGAAACACCAATGATGAGAGAGAACCATTGATTGTATGCCTCTTACACATCCCCCACTGGAGATCGTGCCCACAACCCGGGCATGTGCCCTGACCGGGAATCAACCATGACCTCCTGGTTCATAGGTCGGTGCTCAACCACTGAGCCACGCTGGCCGGATGAAGCTGGTCTCTGGATCAATCTGTGCAGGAAGAATCGGTACTTAGTCTATACTTGGGACAAGTACACAAAGACCCTATGTGTAGCAGTACACATTTAACAATCATGAAACAGATGTAACTGTTTTTAGCACTCTAACTAAATTAAATTGGCACTGGAGCCCTTATTTGATCCAATGATAGTAATTTTTCCCATGCAAGGTAACTCATTGACCGTCAGTTTAAACTAGGTCTCTTTTGATCAATTCAGCATTTCCTCTTTCTTCTCCTCTTCCATTCTCCTCGGGAATGATGATATTCTGACATCAACACTGGGAGAGAGACATGCAAAGATAAGCCTCCCTTTACACTAGTTTCTGCTGAGATGGACAATCAGTGCTAGCCTTTGGGCCTCAGGGCTTGGCCCCACTTGGCCCACACTGAAACCATTGTGCCCCACTCTCCTCTCTACTAACCAGGTCCACAGAGATCACACCAATTCTTTAACATCTCAATAAGCAGAGACTGGGCCAGGCTCAGTCTCTGCCACTTCCCAGGGGCTTGGAAAACTCCTCATCCATCTTCATGCATTATTTTCCCTCTCTTTTCCTACTCGGATTCCTTCAGAAATCACAGAGCCTTTCTCTCTCCCAAGTCCAGTTCTTGCTTCTGGAAGCCCAGTTCTCTTTTCAGAACCAGCTGGAAACTCGTCACCATTCAGCCCTTGTGCATCAGTGTTATGCATCTCCCCCCCACCAAAACCATCCAACTAAAGCAAAGAGACGCGCTGGTCATTGGCAACCCAATGCCGCTAGAGGTGACAGGGCCTCCTCTGGGTGACTCAGGGTGCAAGGAGGACTGGAAATTTGAGATCCCTGGCATTAGGACCATTACAAAAGGCTCTATGCCCAAGCTTGTACAGAAGAGTGCCACTCTCTTCCAGCTACAAGACAATTTTAGACTGTGTAGGACTCTCAGAATTGTGGCCAGATGCTTGGCATGAGGCAGCCCCTTCAAGGACAAGACTGCAGTAGAATCTCCTGCAAGACTGTGGGGTGGGGAGTAGAATAACTCAGAGCCTAACTGATCCAGAGAATTGCTTTATGGATATGAGAGATTTTAAAGACCAGATGTGTTATGGAATTAAGTGTATACCTGCTACAATTGGAACATTAGGCCTAGGAGTGACCTTCCTTAATGGTATTTATTAATATATATTATTTAATGCATAAACTTTGTAAGGCCCACATGAACATGGACAAAGTTTTCATTTTTGTTATCAAATATGTTTAATTTGTATTTTGCTATACACAACTTTCAACCTGACAAAGAATAATTCTCCACCATTCCATTCTTTTCAAACTATGATATAATTTGAAACATTGCTATAGTAAGAAATAATGGCTCTGGCTTATTTGGCCAGATGTCCTCAGATTTAGCAGTTCAGGACTCAATTTGCATTTCTGTTGGAGGAATTCACTGAACACCTATTATTATTATCATTATTATTGCCTAGCTGTCCCCGTACCCCACCCACACTTATCTGGAAAATACTAATCTACCTTGTGTTGTGTGCACACAGCCATTGCTGACTGGGTTAGGGGAAGGAAGCTGACCCAAGCTGGGCCCCCCAGTCCTCACTCCAGGAATTTTTAAATTTTGACAAGAAGAAGGAAAAGGACCCACTCTCTTCTAGAGAAGCTGACAAAGACAGCATCCCATAGCAGCAATTTCCAACCTTGCACATGAGGATTCCCAGAAGAGCTTTTTAAAAAATGACCAGTCTGGACTTTACTCCAGGCCCACTGAATCTGATTTTCTGGCGGTAAGGCCCAGACACTAAGATTTTTCCCTAAATCTTTGTATTTTGAATAACTTCATTACTACTGAGAAGTTGAAAGAAGAGTGCAGTGACGCCTATATACTCCTTCATCTACATTGTACTAATTGTAAATACCTAGGGTTGAATGGGCTTTTTAAGAAACTCCCCAGGTGATATTAACATACAGAATTGAAAGCCCCAATATGTAATGGGGAACAGCCCAAATACAGACAGGACAGACAGTGCAAAATGAAGCAGATACACCCAGGACAAACATAAAAGGAGATCCTGGTGACACGCAGGATCCTGTATTGCATACCCTGAAATCATGATAATAAAATCGCCTTTGGGGCTTAAAGTAGTGTGACTTATGAGCTTGTTCATGGAAATCAAAAGATTCAGGAATGATATACAGAAGCAAGAAGATTCTACAGCCTAACCCTTAAACAAAAAGAAAACCGGGGGGGGGGTTATTGACTAGAAAGATGGAGATTATGTTAAGAGAAATAGATTAAAACAAACACACACAAAGAAACAAATACGTGAGGTCCCAAGATAATGGGATTAAAGATAATGAGACAACATGCTAAGCTACAAATCCCACTAAACACAGGCGATGTACCAAAAAAGGAGGGAGTGGGGCCATAGGCGTGCTCTGTCCCAGTGGCAAGAAGTGTTTTGTCACAAATGATGTGGTTGAGAATTAGCATGCTGATAATAAAAGGCAGATCAAGTTTTAGTTGGTCCTATTTATTTAGCTATATTTAGACATATTCTCTGTAGACCCTGCACCCCATTATCGCCTGGGCCCAGGGCAAAATAATTCTACCCTTAGCCCCTGTGCCCTGACTCCCAAGTCCAGTTTTGGGGAGACCAGGCTTGCAGCTGTTCACTGTTCTCATTATCTTTGCAGAAGAGTCTTGGTTTCTGTTTACAAATTTTCATTCATTTTGCAAAAACACAATGATGCAGTAACTCTATATTATGCAAATATTGTCAAAAAGGGATTTGGGGTTGTGTGATCTTAGAATACAATCCCCATAGATATAAAATACAAGTTTTACAGTCTTTTAAGGCTAATCATTTGCCCAGGAATATACTTGAAATCATTCCTCTGAGCTACAAATAAGTCAGTTTTCCCAAACTATAAGAATGAACTTGGAAAGGGGAAATTCAGTAAACCAAAAATAATGTGAGATTAATCAAAGTCTCACTCTTTTATCTGTAAGTTTACTTCAGGGAGGAAAACATATTGTGTCAAAATTCAAAGGATGAAAGTTTTTAAAGAAAAGCCAGACTTTTGAAATTCACACACAACAAATAATGACAAAGAATCCTTCAGGAAAGGAAGGAATAGAGTTAAGTATCAATTACAACAATATTCTACTTAAGGAATAATATGAAAATATAGATATTTGGGCATTCTCTTCCCCCGTACAAAGAATGACACAATACAGATAAGCTTATGAACCAAGAATAATGTCCCCAAACTTTACATTTCTTTAAAGAAAGACTGATCTGAGAAAAATAATGTATAGGATCAAGAATTCTTAATGCCAAAGGTTAGTCACAGAAAAATGCAAGGCATTGTTTTTTTTTGTTTTTTTGTGTGTGTGTGTGTATGTGTGAAGGCGTAAAAATATTCCTCTGTATTCAAGGAGACTGTAAGTCTGGTTCTGTCTTTGATAATAACTCGAAATTATAGACAAAACATTACAAAGTTTGATAAGAGAGAAAAATTATTGTATAAACAGTCAATTAACCTGTGTGTTGGCACATCATTTTTAGATGATCAGAAAAAGAAAATTCCTTCAAGGATTCCAATCTCCTGGACTCCCATATTTGGCTAGGGTCAGAGGAGCAGAGAATAATCAATGAAATCAAAAATATTTTCATACCAGACTAGTGTACTGATTGCATTCTATAAAGTGCCTCCAAGTTACCAAATTCTTTTTTAACATTTACTCACTTAGTATGTTATTAAACCCCAAACTACAAAGCCTTGCAACTGTAGAACTGTAATTGGCTTCTCATTTCTGAAATTCTTCTCCAAAGAACGTCATCAGAAGGAAAAGAAGGGCATGGGACTACTCACTGTGGCCAGCCAACAACAAGTCACCAACCAATTTGCCCTGATCCCTGGCAGCTGAAGACGGGGGGTCAGTGCCTTTCCTTTGTCATATCTTGCCACAAATCAGCAGGCTGGGTTCCTATATCTCCAAGCAGTCAATCCTGCGCCAAATGGCAGATCCCCAGGCTGAGGCAGTCAGGCTGGGCACTGCCCTGGCACAGGCAGCCAGCCCTGTATGCAGAGACCGTGCAGCCTGACAGACCAGTCCTGCCTGGGAGAAGCTCTGCCCTGGGAGGGGCACAGGGCCCAAAAACGAATGAGTCACACACTGGGTGACACACCGGCTCTCACACATAGCAAAGGCTTCCCTTTTTGGCAAGGGATCCAGGCCTATGGTGGCAATACTTGGCAGTGGCTGTTAACATCCCTAGGAATCTGCCCGGACCTGAAAATGGAACACAGAAAACACCGGAGCCTATGCTTGGAGCTCTGTCTTTGTCTGGTGTCCTGGTCATTAGGATCTGGGAGTGTGGTTCTCTAATTGCTTCTGGCTGTCCCCAGTTCCAGGCACAAGGCAGTGTTGAGTTTCCTAATTTCCTTGTGATTAGATGGGGTCAGGTGGGTTGTGCTGCCATGGTAACCAGCAACTCAACATGGTAGCTACTCCATCAGCCTGGGTCCCTCAGTCACTGTGATAAACCGAAGGCCCTGCGGACCTGTGTTGGGCCTGAGCAAAAATGACTATTGTTCTTAGTTGCTGAAATTTGGGAGCTATTATTTAACTCAACATAACCTAACCTCTATTGACACAAGGAGGAAGCTCTTGGAAGGCAACATGGACAGTAATATAGCTTTCTAATTTTGAACACTCAAATTCTTTTCTTTTATTTTAGCATTCATAGACTTTCTGGCTTTCCAAAGCCCATATTTCAAAAACCAACCGCACTCAGCTTTATCTAGGGTGTGGCATTTTTCAAAGCCTTCACTAAGAAGTTCTTGCAACACATGGAGAGGCACCCTGTTGTTACTCGCAGTGCTCCCTCGTCTTCATTTTGCATAATGCCTTGCTCTGGATCTTCTAGGGAGTGACCAGAGATTTGAGAATCACCTATTGGCCTAGGTTCAGTCGAGGGTGTCTATCAGGTGGGACATTTCAGTATTTTCATTAAATGTCATGTACCAAAGGGGCTGTATATTTGTGGGAATATTATTTTACATAAAATGTGATCCACTAAGAGGTCACAATCTTATTGGGAAGAGAAGAAACATAAATGTGAAAAATCTGCAAGGCCTTTCCCACTGAAAGCTGAAGCAGAAAGTCTGAAGCAGGGAAAGGCTGCTGGAGGCCAGTGGCCCAGGCTTGGAAGGACACACCCAATTCCTATTAATGAGCAAAGTTTGGCAACAGGAAAGGCTGAGGCTCCTTCATACTTTATTTGCTCAATAAACTTGTATTGAGCATCTACTAGAGACGGGAAATATAAAAGATGGAAGTGTTTTTGGAGCTCACCCAAGCCCAACCTCACACTGCATAAACCAGAGAAGCAGCGTGGCTTTTATTAACTGGGACTCTCAGCTTTTTGAAAGGAGAGTGCTGGCGTCATCTAAATAAAGCAGAGCTCCCGAGCATAGCTCCAGTCTGGTCAGCAGTCACTCCCTGACTCACACGTGATATATACATTGATAACATCTGTCTTCATCATGTTGTTTCAAGTCTCCAGGCCTCTGCGCATGCTGTGCCCTCTTCCTAGGACAGTGATGGGGAACCTTTTGAGCTCGGCGTGTCAGCATTTTGGAAAACCCTAACTTAACTCTGGTGCCATGTCACATAGAAATTTTTTGATATTTTCAACCATAGTAAAACAAAGACTTATATTTTTGACATTTATTTTATATATTTAAATGCCATTTAACAAAGAAAAATCAACCAAAAAAAATGAGTTCGCGTGTCACCTCTGACACGCGTGTCATAGGTTCGCCATCACTGTCCTAGGACAACCTTCCCTCCTCGTGTGCTGGCCAACTCCTTGTCCTCAGTCATGATTCAACCCAACTGTCTCTTGGGAAAGTCTCCTCCAAAGCCTGAGGTTGAAACTGAGCACCCCTCCTTTTGCACACATTCCCCTTGTGCTCATGTTGTAATGTTGGAAGCTCAATCTTCCCCTCTGAAGTCATTTTCGAAAATCTGCCCTGTCTTGTCCACCTTGCTCTAGCCTGATGTCAAATTGGTTCATATCCCTTTTTCTTTTCCATTGGCCTCAACTACAGCCTGAATGGACTCCACCCAGCTCTACCCAGAGCTTCACCTGGCTGACTCATCCTTGTCTTCAAGTGTCTCCTCCACTGTCTCACTTCCATGACCAACCATTCTTGACCCAGTTACTTCCATTGTACCATCATGGA
>NW_005871159.1:713492-738384 GCF_000147115.1 Myotis lucifugus
CATTCACATGTCAGCAAGTCCTAGGATTTCTACCCCAAATATATCTCAAATCAGCCCATTTATTTCTACTTCCATCCTATCTGGGTCGTCATCTTCTCTTGCCTGCACTAACACAAACACTTTCTTATTGTTTCCCTGTATTTCCACTTGTCCCCTCTTCCAATCTGTTTTTCAGAAAGTTCAAACATATATTTAATCATATAATTCTCCAGAATAAAACCTATTGTCTTTGCACTTAGAATAAGGTCTGTGTGCCTCATATGGCCTATAAGGCCCAGCTGACTGGGGACCTGCCTGCCTCTCCAGCCTCGCCTTGGGCCTCTCATCCTCTGTCCACTTAGATGCAGATGTAAGCGCCTCCTTTCAGCTCCTGAAACATACTAAGCTCTTTCCCTCCTCTGGGCCTTGGTTTACCCTCTTTCTTCTATCTAGGAAATCTTGAAATTTAATCCAATATTCAAAATGTAAGGGCATTTTGATAGGATACAGTGGAATCATTTCTGACAAAATAAAATAACATTTTTGTTTCATACATAAGAGCAACACTTCACTTTTGACACATCAACTGCCCAAACCACACTAGAAAAATCTATTGATCAAGCAAAGCCAAGTATATTAGACCTATACCTTGACAGTCTTAGCAAATTTCAGAGGATGGAAGTCTTTTTTAAGGGACTGGTCCTTTCTGCTTATTTTTTGTGATGTTTAGTATTCACCGACCTCTACAATTATATTTCACTTCCAGAGGCACCTCCCACTACACAGATTCAGTGTGGCTGCTACTTTTCTGTCTTGGTTGCAGGCAAAAGCCTCTAGGTCCTCCTGCTCTGCTGCCTTCACAGGAGTTGGTGGGCTCATAGGTAGACATGCTCAGAGTGTGTGTGCCTTGGAGGGGATGAGTGTAACAGAAGAAAGAAAATGGAAAAGGAGGTACAGATCACACTGGGATGAGCTTTAAACATCAGGCATCAAAGTGCTATGTAGCAGCTCGTGAATATAATCGGTCCTAAGATGGGTCAAGAAGACCAGTGAGGTAGGAGTTCAATGTTTCATGATAAAGAATGAATATTACTGGGAGGAAAAGTCAAGGTGAGATAGAAAAGCTTAATCAGAGACAATGCATCAGGGTCAGAAGGAGTTTTGAGTAGAGCATGCAATTAGCTTATTAAAGTGGCCTTTTATCTCACCTTCTCCCTGTCTAACCATGGCTTTGTATTGATGTCATATAGAGCTAGAGTTATCATAGAATTTTTTATTCAGGGTAAACCAGATGTTCAGAGTAACCTGGGGTGTAGGGTCTGTGTACTCCAGTCCATGCAGACTGATACAAGCCTTGTTAAGAGTTTTTTTTTTTTTGGGGGGGGGGGTTATAAATTGGTACAACTACTGTAGACGACCTTGGCCACATGCCTCAAAAGCATTAAGTATGTTCCTACCGTTAACTCAGCTACTTCTAGGTATTTATCTTAAGGGAATGAGATGTATCCCAATATTCATGTAAAAAAATGTTTATTGCAGTGTTATCTATAATAAGTAAAAAACTGAAATCCATATAAATGCCCAAACATCAATCAAACAATAATAAAATTAGTTAAATACAGTATAACCATGCAATGGAATATCATACAGCATGGAAATCCATGTTTTCCGGATTATTTAACTTTGTGTGTGTGGGGGGGGGAATAAAATGTCAAGTCATGAAATATCTAATATATACGCACAACATAGACAAAAGTTTAAAAAGCAAATGAAAATGTCTGTAGTAGTAATCTCTTCTCTGGTTCCTGGGCTTGTTGGAAAACTTTACACGCTGATATTTTCCAAGTTTTCACAATGAAAAAGTACAAAACAGAACAAAAACCTTCTTCATCAGTCAGGATGCAGTTCAGAAAGGAGAGGCAGCTCTTTGCATTCCACATTCGAAGGGTTTTTAATCCAGGGAAGTAGAGGCTCACACGTTTGCTGGGAGGGCAGGGGAGCAACAGTAGGAAGGTGCCACCAAAAACTGCAGCCTACAGCTCCACCCAGGGGGCTGCCAAGAGCTCACTAGGAACCACAGAGCCAACAGGAAGCCCTGCCAACTCTCAGGGCTCTGCAGGGAGGAAAGGGGCAGGAGGAACACCACGTGCTTAGGAAGGTACAGCTGCACCTGAGGGAGACAAAGGACCACAGTGAAGCCAGTGTTTCTCTAGAGGCCGCCTCAGCGCAGCAGCCCCACTGCTCAGGTGTGAGCGAGACCCCCCAGGTCCCTGGCCGGCCCTGCCACCTCTCTGTCTGCAGTTTGCCAACCCTTTACTCACAACTGCAGTGGTGGTAATGCCATGTAGCCAACACAATTTCAAAAGTGGTAATACTATGAGAGTCTCTACTGGCCTAAAACTTCCCATGTGGGGCACCAGAGTTTGGGATTCTCCTGGGGGCTACTACAGATCTCCAGAAATGCTGTGTGCAGCCAGTCCAGGTATCCGCTGCATAGGAGACAAGAGGTAAAGGGTCTTGGTACTGTTCTGTTCTCTTTTCTTTTCACTTCCGGGGATTATGAAGATTACAAAGGATTCTTGAAAGAAAGAAGGAGGGAAGAGTCAGAGTCAGAGAATGAAGCGGCTGCACAAAAAGGTGGAGGGACGCAATGTGACAAGGACTCAACCCACTATGGCTGCTTTGAAGACAGAGAAAGGGAGCCTCTAGAAACTGGAAAATGCAAGACACAAATTCTTTCCTGGCACTTCCAGAAAGGAACTCACCCGTGCCAATTCCTGGACTTAGCTCAGTGAGACCCAGGTCGGATTCTGATGTCCAGCAGGTAAGATAAGACTTTTCTGATGTTTCATGCCACATGTTGTGGTGATCACAGCAGCAAAAGCAAACAAATGCAAAGCCCTTCTGGCTCTGGGACAGGAGGGGCCTGAACGAGAGAGCAAGCGCAAGGTCAGGACAAGAGATGAGAGGCAAGTATCTTCTCAGGTGAATACTCAACGGGGGAGGAAAAGCTCGGAGGGAAACAAGGGGCTCACAGATACACAGCGATGCTTGAGGCGATCCAAGAACCAGGGGCTAATGCTCCACTTCCCAGGACATGTCGTGCAGAGAAATGGAGCATTTCTGGAATCAACTCAAGAGGAGCCAGCATGTTGCTTACGCAAAGGAAAGAATGAAATGAAATTGGTGATTGATAACGATCTCTCTTCTCCTGGCTGGGTATAACCTGGCCCACACATCTCTGGATGCCTTAGTTAGGGGAAACTTCAGGAGCTGTTGGAAGAATTGGGGTGGGGTGAGGGAGCACTGCATTCAGAGACCCTTTACGAAAGGTTTTGGGGAACCAAGTGCATTCTGAGTGTGATACCATAAACAACAAGTCAGGACAAGTGACACCTCAGTGGACACAGGACAGGAGGTCCGGAGCTGATCAGTGAGGATACTGCCCTGGGGGCCAATGAAGGCTTCAGGGGCACATACAGACCGGAGCTCTCCCCTTTTCCTGATGCCAGGATGATGCCTCTGATTCCCTACCGCAACCGCACACTAAGAACAAAGGCCCCCAGGTGGGGAGAAACAGCCTTAGAAGAACTTGGTTTTAATTGTTACTTAATATATACAACAATTTACACCAGGTGACATTACCTTTGAATGACTAATTCTGTCTTTTTTCCTACCATCAGTGGGAACAAGGGCTTTAGATCAAAATAAAATCAATAGGCACAAAACATTGTGCACTACACATACAGTAACATATGCAATGGATTGAAGTGAATATACATTATTTAATTTCATTCTCATTTCCTTCTCTCTCCCCACGGGGCAGGTAATAATCTTCATGAGATTAAGAAAATGGTCCCTTTTATATCTGAATACTTTTCTGTGTCCCCTGTTGTTTGTCTCCTTCACTGGGACCTTTGTCACTATTAAGAATCATAATTACTAGTTTTGTCACATGCTCAAACTGACTGTGAGCCCTGATCTTTACCAACTGCTACCCACAGGAGGACTTACTTCTCCCCAGGGTGCCCGCAGATGGCTGGCTGTGATGTTGTTGGTTAGTGGAAAGCTGTGTGATGCTGCCTCACTCTGTCATCCCACATCGCCTGTCCCATGTGTGAAGTCATTCAGATGACCCTAACCTTTCTGGGGTAGCACTGTTCTCTGCTTCTGTGACCCTGTAGTCATGTCATCACCATGAGATGGACATGTTCACCCATTTCAGAGAGAAAAGTCCTTTTCTGCTTAGGATATCAGCTGAAAATGGATTTGCTTTTTCAGGCATAATCATGGCCCTGTGGACTCCCCACCAGCCACCCACTCAGGGCTGTCATGTCAGAGGTCAGCTCTGTGTGAATCATACTAGGCCCTTGGGGGAAAGACAGAAGTGGCAAAATGAGACATGTTCCACCACAATCTCTTTAAGAATTCCAAAAATAATGACCTTGTCACACAAATGACCATGGAGGGACTTCGTTCTCTTTGGTCTGGAGAATATAGGAACATATTGCAGGAAAAAACAGAATGGGGAGCAGCTCCCAGAGCCAAGGGCAGCCAATGGCAAGTCACATGGGTGGGAAAGGGGGAGGACCCAGCCACCTGGGTTAAAGGAGCCTTCATGGCACCCACCTCCAACAGGAATGACAAACAAGGGCAAGCTGGTTTGGTGGCTGCTGTTGTGACATGATTATGCTCCCAGGGGAAAAGCAAACCTAAAACTCTCGGGCCTTCTTTCTCACTCTTCTCTGAGTATATGATGAGAGGGAAAGGCTTTAAACTGTAGCACTGCTTTTTGGGGGGCCTCTTATAGATAAGGTCACAAGATTTGAGTGACTTGCAAGTTCACGAAGCTACTAATTTTTAGAGAGAAGTTTTCAAAGCCAAATCAGTCCGATTCCAAGGCCTCAGGTCTTCCACTCGATCACATGGAAGTTAGGGGGCTAGGAGTGTGCAGTGGTTATGTCTTTTTTCTGGGTCAATTTCATGGATAGGAGCTCTCTGTGATTTTATTTGCAGCTTCTTGTGTTTGTGGTTTACCCAACACAGAAAGGAAGCTGAGCTGTATTTGACTGCCATCTAGTGGTCATTTTATTTATGGAAGCCAAGTAGGGTTTTAGTTTATCGCATCTTTGCTGAAAGTCTAGGAAAATAATTTGTTTGCAAATAGATGTACACTAAGAAACAAAGAATATTCTCTGAAATCTTCAATTATGTATAACCATGTCACACAGAGAAATCTAAACAGACCATTATTTAAATAATTCCAAAAATAATGATTTTGTAAATTATTTAGTCTAACTTCCTTACCAATGGAAAAAAATTTGATAGAGATATTATAAAGTATTACAAAGAATGAAAGAACTAAGACCAGAAAAATACCCCAATTCATATTTCTTCTTTCCTATACGTTATCTGTGTAGGAATAAAATATGATCAAAGCACAGGCTTCAGAAGTCCTGTCTGGGTTTAGCTCTATCCCTTACTAGCTTAGTGGCCTTGGCCAATTGCTTACCTTTCTGAGCCTGTTTTCTCATGGAGGAAGTGCTCAGAGTGCAGTAAGCGCTGTCTGATGCTGAAAATGAAATAATAAAATGAAGTGGCTTAAACCAGGGTAACAATCTTACTGATGACAACCTGAAACTTAAAGAATGAGTTCAAGATTTACAAAATGAAAATATATTATTAAGTTGAGAAAAGGGAGAACTTCAACTATCTCTTTTAAAATTGAGCAATGAGCATGAAGGAATTGAAAGTACAACAGCAAGAGACATGAATGCAGATCAGAATTAAGTCATTTAAGATGTGACTTGGAGGCCAAGAACTACAAACTTAATCAGATAGTAACTGAGTTAGTAGAGTTGACCCAACAGAAACAAGAACCTGCAACTCACCCTGTTTTGATAAAAGGTCAGCTAACAGCACAGCACAAGGCAGGAGACAGCATCATTTCTGAACTAAAACAAGCTCTGATGACGAAAAAAGACAGTTCATCAACTTTAAGATGATAAAATATAAAACACTAAAGAGTCAGGCATGCAGAAATAAAAGTGAATTGGCTGTTAGTGAATTGGCAGAAGCTTGAGGATAAAACACAAGATTTAGTAGATCAGTTAAACCTGTCACAAAAATATAATTTAAATATCCAAAAGAGAACTTTGAGCTAAAGGAACATATTAAATAAAATGAAAAGGAACTTTCTAGAGTCAAAAATTTGGTGAAGGAAGTAGCACAAATTCAGCTCAGCATAGGGCATCTTTCAATGCTTAAAATGCTCTTTTATTTAATTTTTAAAGCCCCATTTAACAAGTAGCTAAAAAGCATTCAACACCATCCTCTATAACCATTACTTTTATATTGTGCTCTCCTGGCTCTGGGATTGGGTGCAAATACAAAGCTTAATAAAGGAAGATATCCATTATCCTAAAAACAGCAAAGCAAAACATTCTTTTTTGTTTGTTTGTTTTTGTTTGTTTTTTTGTTTTGTTTTAATATTGTTTATTAGCACAGTAACAAATGCAGACTTAAGTGGTCTGCAACATATTTTTTTTTGCTTTTTTTTTTACATTAAATATTTATTATTGAAAGTATTGCATATGTCTCCTAAAAGCAAAACTTTCAAGAAAAAAAGATTGTACTGCATTTGTTAAAAAAACAGAATTGGAGATTGGAATTTATAGATTATAAAACAATTACCCAGGAAAACTATTATAGATTTGTTTAATTCAACTGTTTAATAAAATAAAATATTCTGATGCGTTTAATCCTAGCACACTCTCTCAAAAAGGAGTACATAAATTAATCAGTTTTTGTTTGACACATTAACAAATGGGTTTCATCTGAAAAATTAGAATAATTTCTCAGGTCAATAGTTTTGTCAGCAGATTTAAACTAAGTCAATTTTCTTAACTCAAAATTATATAGAACTAAAGTATACATACTATTTTTAAGATCCCTACTTTATACAGTTTATATTTAAAAATTAATGACAGATATTAATGCATGTAAACACAGTTTTTAAATATATCTAAAATTTTTATGTAGCACATATATTTGTTTCTGGGGTAATAAAATACATGGTTTAGCTAAGACCCAATTTTGCCATTTTAGAACTTACAGATATGAAAACAGCAAACTGAATAATGGTGTTCTTACATACCTGGACCCTTAGCAGGGGGTGGTGGTTTCTTTGGTTTCTAGTAAAATAATAATGGTGAAAATAGTTCAACACCTATATTAAATACGGTTAAAATAAACTGATCATTAAAAATCAAAATTATATTAACATCTCTCCTCAGGCCCTACCTGCTGAAATTATAAAATAAAATCCTACCAACTACACAAAGGTCAAAATTTATTCTATTTGAACAAATTTATTCTATCTAAAAAAATACCTCCTTGATCAAAATTGAAATATCTCAAAAATTATCAGTTATATAAATCTACATATCTTAATGATGAACAAAAACGTGTTGTCTTACATCCCATAGTTTAAGATTCATTTGCATCATTTCACTATGTTTGACAGTTGAGTTGGGTGGGGGGTGGGGGGTAAGCAGGAAAAAAAAAAGATACTTTTTGTTTTTTTAAAACGAGCAGCTAGTAAATATATGTAGCTTTCATTCTTGACATTTCAGAACTCTCAAAGAAAAAATTAAAGGCTAACATCTGTGTTTCCTCAATTTGTTCAAATTCTCTTAGATTTATATAAGCATTCCCTTATTTTTAAGACCTTATTTAATGTGTTAAAAGCTTGAGACATTTCTAAGTATGTGCATTTGGATTTTCTACATTAAAAATAATTGATAATCAATATTGTATAAACACCTAATAAAAGAAAAAAAGAATGTGTTCAATCAAAAACAGTATAAAAATAAAGCACACTGGAGGCTGAATCAATAGTGAATCAAATCCAGCTAAGGAAGGGCCTCAGACAGTGTGAGCCTCCACAGAGTAACCTCTGGTAACTGCCTTAACTAAATGCGAGACTGAGAAGATCAGAGAGTTCGGCATTGCCTAAATCAAATGTGGTAGACTGCCTTGCTGTGTGTCTGCTCTCTAACTCTCATTTCTTCTATATATTTAAAAAAATCAATTAGTTCCATGCCTCACTTTATAAACCGTAAGTAGTGAAATAGGTATATCAAATCCAATAAGGAGGCAAAAACCGCTTCTTACGCTCCCAAAATTGCACTGACAGAATAACGGTAAGATATTTTCAGCCAAATAAAATAAAATATAATTTATTCCAAGCAAGTCTAATTTGTCTAACTAGTATGACCAGCTTTTTTTTTCCTTTTAAGTGCAATAAAGTAATGAATCAAAGGTCACTTTCTAATGTAAACCGGGAATAAAACACAGAACTGAAATAGTGTTTTGTTTTACTATAATTCAAGTAAATTACCTGAAGATATGAATCTAAAATTATTCAGTAACAATGTAAAACCCTTTGTTTTTGTTTGTTTTTAAAATACATTTTTATTGATTTCAGAGAGGGAGAGGGACATAGAAACATCAATGATGGGAGAGAATCTTCTGCCTCCCACACGCCCCCTACTGGCCTGCAGCTGGGCATGTGCCCTGACCAAGAATGGGACCGTGACCTTCTGGTTCCTATGTTGATGCTCAACCACTGAGCATACCAGTCGGGCTAAAAACCCTGTTTTAAAATAAATATTGGCAAAGGGTTCTTTAAACTTTATCATCATTGAAAAATTAAAGCTTACTAGAAAAGTCCTTATTCAGTTCATTTACCTGAACAGCAAAATTATCTGGAAATACTCCTTCTTTATCATTAACTTCACCCTTCCACCATCCAGCTTCTCCAGTCTCCTAAAATGCAACATGAAGAATGATGAAAATGTTATTTTTATATAAAAAATACAAAATAGGAAACAACTGGATTCCATTATTTTTACAAGAAAAAAATTTTTTTAAAGATCTAAACAGATAATTATGTCCCCCTAATGAAAAATATTCCTTATAACCCTGGCTGGGTAGCTCAGTTGATTAGAGCATTGTCCCGATACACCAAGGTTGTAGGTTGGATCTCTGGTCAGGGCACATACAAGAAGCAACCAATTATGCATAAATAAGTGGAACAACAAATCTCTCTCTCTTTATCTTCCTTTCTCTCTCTCTAAAATCAATAAGTAAAAATTTTTGAAAAGAAAATATTCCTCTAGCAGTAGTTATAAAATTTGGTTTAATATCTTTAAATAACTTAAAATTTTTATTTACAAAGAAAAAAGTTATCAGAAGGAGATTTTTAAAAATGAATAAAAACAAAAGCTCTCCTTCTAACATGGCTTGCTTGACTCAGAATTCCATAATCAAGGATCTAGTTGATGGACTCTCCCACACCGGAGGTGGAGGATAGGAAACTATTTCCTCCAGTGGTGGGCCTTTAGGTATTACAGGCTCTACTTCAGGAGGAGGGCGGTGGTAAGTCCCCCTGGCATTCTGTAGGCTTTTGATCCTCAATATGAAGTGGGTATAGTGCAGCTCGAACAAGAGCCCACATAGTTAATGAGGACAAGGGCACTCGTTTTCCCTGGGCCTGATTTCTCTTTAAATTTCCGCCCACTTTTCCCAGAGATTAAGGTCTAGCATTCCAGCATCAGGAAACCAAGGGTTATAAATTATAACAGTCTGTAACAGGCTTTTTAGTAGTTCCTCTGTAACAAAGGCACCATCTGCTTTTAATAACTGCTTAAGCACTGTGATATACTGCTGTTCTGTGGACAATTGTCCCATTGTGAAACCTTAGCCGAGAAACAATCCTCTTGAACTTGAAATCCCCAGCGGGCTCCAATGACTTACTGCGCAGTTACACTTTGTTTTTGAGGTTTCCGCTGCATCTCGTTGCGTTCCTCAGACCAGCAGACCCTGAACAATAGATGAATGATTACTCTGACACACATTTCTGTGAAAGAGAAGGCTAAGGGATTGCCTGGCTAGAGAAACCAAACAGTCCCGTTCACCTGCCTCCTCAGGCTTTTATTGTACCAACAGCTTGAACTAAAATTACCTATTAGATACTATCAGCAAGGTAACTATCTTTGAGAAGACACATGTGTTTGCAGTGTCCTTTAAGCAAGGACTAAACATAAAGATTCCAGTAAACACCCGTGGGCTCAGTTTGGAAAAGTCAAGGCAGGGTCTGCTGTCTTTGGCAAGGTCCCCTTAGAGGCCTCCGACCTTTCAGAAATTCCTCCTTATAGACTTTCCAACCAAGTCCCATGCTTCCCCACGCTCAGGCCCAGGCCAAGCCTCCTCCTCCCCAGGTGCCTCCACCTGAAAGCCCCCCCACCCCCAGGCGTTGCTTAGCAACAGTTCATTGCGATCTGATCCTTAGCTCCGCCGACATAGTGATTCCTGGACAGTTGGCCAGGTTGTCTGGTGGCGCTGGAAGCTTTGGGCAGAGCGACCAGGTCAGTTCTATGACCCCCAGTGATGGCCATTCCTTGGGGCAAGTGGGTGGCTGTGTGGCTTCCTTCACAGACACAGCTCTAACTTCACAGAAGAGGGGCTGCTGGAGGATCAGAAAAAGAGGAAGAGACACCTGACTCTGAGAGGAAGGAGGTGGGAGCCACTCCGGCAATGTTAAGAGCAGAGAATGAGAGACCCGAAACTCTCTGTGGTGACATAGAACAGAAGCATGAAGCGTCAGAGCTTCAAATGCAGCAGCAAACTGCTCCTTGCTGACATCAACTACAACAGAAAGACTTGGAAGTCAAACTTCTGAGAGGAAGACAGAGCTAAGGAACAAGGTGCAGAAGCTGCAGTCAGCCCTTAGTCAGGAAATTCTGGAGCTGGTTGTACCATCACCCCTGCATCACCTTCACTGGCGATGACATCAACCCTCACACTTCTGCTGCTTACAACACAAAGGTCTAGGCATCAACCTTCTGAAAGGAAGATGCACAGTGCTACGGAATGAGTGGCAGAAGCTGCAAAGTGACTTTTACATTTTAAAAAATGCTTAATGAGAGAGATGGTGGAGTTAATTTATGTAAAGTTTATTGATATTACCTTTTCTGATTTTTTCTCTTCTGTTTCACTACTGGATGCTCTTGTCCTAAGTGTCACAGAACCTTCTTTAAAAATATCTCCAAATCCAATCCTTCGAATTTCCTTTAGCTGTGTCACGGATTTGAGTACAATTTCATTCCCATTCCCCTGAGAGGGGAAAGACAAGGTGGGCCCAGTCCAAAGAGTTTCTGAAAGAATAATTTGTTTTGAAGAAAGACATGAAAAGTTTGATACTCCCCTTCCATAGTGTTTACATTCTATGCCAATAAAAATTGTCAAATAAAAATAACAAATGAGTAGCACTAACATATCCAAAAGAGTAAGGTGCATTTTATGCTGATGTTTTTCTGGATGTTGTGTAAAACAATAACAATTTAGGTATTTTTAATTAGTAAGTGCTAATTAAGAAATCCAAGAAATTATACAAGATCCTTACAACATGTCTGATTTACAGCTTAGGACAAAGATAATAAGAAGTGTGAGACTGAAGCATTAAAGAGATAAAGTTAATCATTTTAAAAAGTTGTCAGATTCAATCTGATCAAAGTTAGGCTGAATTTCCAAATACAAAAATTGTTAATAGTAGCAAATTTTTACTTCACAAAGTCAACAGTTCAAGACTTGTCATTTTAACTCACAGATGAAGTAACTTAAGTCTAAATTTGAAGCAGAACATGAAATTTTACATTATAATGGTAAAGAAAAATATTGAAGTTTAACGTTATTTGGGTAAGAAAGTTGTTTCTACATTCTTGCTCAGTAACAAAGGTCCTTATTCAGAGGCCTCAATGAATCCATGAGCAGCCCCAGGAAAGGAGTGTGTGGGCATTTCTTCAGTTCATTTTTGGGGGTAAAAGATTCTTAATGATTCTTTTAATCTGAAAAATTAACTTCTTGAGTAAATCACTCACAAAAATTCCAGAAACATTTTGGAGTCAGGGTGAGGAATGGGGAAAATTCATAATATCAGTTCATTGAACTAAGTTGGCTGAAGTTTAACAGTAAGAATAACAATGGGTAAGAATAAAATTTATACTTACCAAGGGCCGAAATGGTAGTGGCAGGCTGGTGAGTGAGTGTGTGTGTGCGTGTGTGTGTGTGAGTGTGTGTGTGTGTGTGTGTGTGTGTGTGTGTGTGTGACGGGGCTGCTGTTCCTGCTCTTGCTGATGTCCTTCCAGCCCCCAACTGGACAAGGGGCAGTGATTGCAGTCAGGTCAGGTCCATTGTGTGGGGCCCGGGGCTGTGGCGCCTGGGGCTGCTGGAGTGGTCACTTCAGATAGATGACAACGCCCGCTTCTGGAAGGGGGCTCGCTACTCTGGAAAGAGGAAGACAGCACTGTGTCTTTGTCACAGTGAATGGCCTGTGCTGTGTCCAAGTCCACAGAGGCCTGGGGCCCTGCTGGCGCAGAAGCTGGGGGCTAAGTCTCCTCTGGTCCCCACACCCTAGGATGGCAGCCTTCATCAGTGCCTGGAGATGGGGAAGGCTCAGAAGGCCAAGGACGCCAGGAGCAGAAGTCCTTCATTCCTAAATAGTGGATAAACGTCACTCCTGTCCTCCTGTCCCTCATGATGGGGGAGTTACGGATCCCGAGGGCCAGGGGAGGTGGAGGTGGCCTGTGAGGGGCTTGGTCCAGTCAGCGCCGTCCTCTTTCGTCCTGGGGACTCCCATCCTGCACTGTGTCCTGAGTCTTCCCAAGAGGGATTCGCTGTTTTCCCTCTGGAGTCCCTTTCCTGTGGACCTCTGTGTTCCTGTCCATGGAGGGCAGCTGGATTCCTGGCCCTACAGACCCTTGCCTGCCCTCATGGCTCTGCTGTAGCCCCGAAGGCTTCTTTTTGCCCATAGGATGGAGCCCAAACTCCTGGGCCCCTCTGACTTCCTGTCCTGTCACCCCTCTCCCCACCCCCACCCCAAACACACACACAAGTCCTGCAGTCCTGGAACATGCCAGCTCTCTCCAGTCTCTGGGCCTTTGTTCTTGGTTCCAGCCCTGCCTTCCATAACTAGGCCCTCTACCTCCTAGATGGTCTCACTCATTAGACACACTCCTGTCTCCCTGTCCTTGAGGTCACAGAGCAGGCCTGGGCTGGCCTGGCCATGGGCACTGGGCTCCATTCCATCCACAGCCCTGGCACGGGGCCCTCCTCTGCCTTCTTTCTGCCCAGGATGCCAGGCTCTGCATAGGTTTCTTTGCTGGAGAAAGTGATGGTTATAACCAGAACAAAACAAACTAAATACATTTATTGGAGGGCAGAGCCCGGGGATGGAAATAGAATCCCACCCTGCCTGGACAGTCTTCCCCAGGGCATGGCACTGGGCAAGGACAGCTGGGTCTTTGCTCTTTATTCCACCCCTTCCATTTAAAAACATCCACAAGAATATACTGAAATAAGTTACAACCTTCAGCAGCCAAATGCACCTGTTGACTTGGAGCAAGGTGGTCCTAATATGTATATGTATATAGACATTATTGCAACTCTGATGCTCACATTATAAATTATTCAGAAACCCCAAAGCATGGCCTTGTTGTTGTCATAACTGTCTGACACTCCTCTGTCTCATGTGGCAGTTTAATAAGCTGCTCCCCAAATGTTCAAAAACATGGCAGTTACCATTTTTTCAGGGCTTAATCTATACCAGCCGTGGGCAAACTACGGCCCTCGGGCCGGATCCGTCCCGTTTGAAATAATAAAACTAAAAAAAAAAAAAGACGGTACCCTTTTATGTAATGATGTTTACTTTGAATTTATATTAGTTCACACAAACACTCCATCATGCTTTTGTTCCGGCCCTCCAGTCCAGTTTAAGAACCCATTGTGGCCCTCGAGTCAAAAAGTTTGCCCACCCCTGATATACCATCTATTTGCTAAGCACTATAGATGACTTATATCTAATTTACATAACCACCCACAGGCTTAACATTAAGCATTATTACTCCTAACCCTATATAATAAAAATGTAATATGCTAATTGTCCCATTGATTGGTTGACCATTCAGTCGACTGCTCAACCAGTTGCTATGATGCACACTGACCACCAGGGGGCACATGCTCAGACTGGTAAGTCAGCTTGCTGCTGGGGTCCAGCCAATCGGGACTGGGAGAGAGGGCTGGACATGCCCTGGAGCCCTCCCACGGTCCCTCCCTGGCCAGCCAGTCCCCATCAGCCCTGATCAGGACTGGGCAAGATGACCCCGATTGGCCCTGATCTCCAGCCAGGCCGAGTGACCCCACCCGTGCATGAATTCATGCATCGGGCCTCTAGTAATAGATATAAGCCTAAGAAATAGTGGACATATATACAAGAGAATCAGGGAACACTTCTTAGCAGAAGTTATTCATAAACTGAGACCAAATGACAGGAGAATTAGCCAGAAGAGAATGAGAAGGAAGAACCATGAAAAGTATATTAAGCAGGTCTTAATCACTTTAAATATCTCTTAAGGTTTCTTTCCATCACTGTGCTCAGACTTAGGTGGTAACCCACCATTTCTAATTGTGCCAAATTATTTGTCTGATAATTTGCAACACTGACCATTAAAATAGTCACTAATTGGATTTTGCTAGTTTTGTAAATAAGTAAACTAGGCAAAGAGATGTTAACTTTCCCAAGGCCACAGAGGGTGTAAGTAACAAAGCCAACATTTGAACTGAACTCTAGATGACCCCAAACCAATTTTTTTATTTTCTATTAGAGTTGATATTCAATGTTATTTTATATTAGTTTAATATGAAGTATGATTTCATATGATTTTACTTGTATGTGCAATTTAAATAGCAAAATAAAATAATAATTTAAAAAAACAGAAACAGACTCATAGGAGCAAAGAATAATAGACTGATGGTTGCTAGAGGAAAGCAGGTTTTGGAGGATGGATGAAAAAGGTGAAGGGATTGAGTCCAAATTCATAGTTACAAAATAGTCACAGGGATGTAAAGGACAGCATGGATAATATAGTCAATACTATTTAAATAACTATGTGTGGTACCAAGTGGGAACTTGAATGACTGGGGCAATCACACTGTCAAGTATATTATTGTCTAATCCAGCGGTTCTCAACCTGTGGGTCGCGACCCCTTTGGCAGTCAAACGACCCTTTCACAGGGGTCGCTTAAGACCATCCTGCATATCAGATATTTACATTACAATTCATAACAGTAGCAACATTACAGTTATGAAGTAGCAACAAAAATAATTTTATGGTTGGGTCACACTGGGCCCGGCTAGCTCAGTCGGTAGAGCATGAGACTCTTATGGTTGGGTCACAAAATGAGGAACTGTATTTAAAGGGCCAGAGGTTGAGAACCACTGAATCACTATTCCATAAGCCTGAAACTAATATAAGATGATATTGAATATCAAATGTGGTTGAAAATAAAATTCAAAAATAAAAGGAAAGTACTTCCCTACACTAAGTAAAGCAGAGCTTGCACACATGTCTTCAGTCTGGTCACCAGTTGCTCCCTGACTCCCAAGTTGTATGCTGGTAATGCCTTAGTAGTTTCACTGTGTTGTTTCAAGTCTCCAGGCCTCTGCACACAGTGTGCCTTATGCCTAGGACAACCTTCCATCTCATTTGCTGGCCAACTCCTTGTCCTCAGTCATGGTTCAACCCAACTGTCTCTTGGGAAAGTCTCCTCCAAAGCCTGAGGTGAAACTGAGCACCCCTCCTTTTGCACACATTCCCCTAGAGCTCATGCTGTAATGTTGGAATCTGAATCTTCCCCTCTGAAGTCATCTTCACCAGGGTTGACATCTGCCGTGTCTTGTCCACCTTGCTCTAGCCTGATGTCAAATTGGTTCACATCCCTTTTCTTTTCCATTGGCCGTGACTGCAGCCTGAATGGACTCTGCCCACCTCTACCCAGAGCTTCACCTGGCTGACTCATCCTTGTCCTCAAGTGTCTCCTCCACTGTCTCACCTTCCATGACCAACCACCCTGGCCCAGACCACCATGGTACATGGTATACGAGACTGACATTACCTCATTACTTATTTTTATTCCCTTCCCCCCATCCCCACCCCTTTAGCAACTATCAGCTCATCATTTAGAATTGAGTTCAAATGTCACCTCCTCAGAGAAGCATTCCCTGATTTGGCAGCCACCATTTACCTAATCAAGGTCAGTCTGTCTTCTTTGTTGCCAAATATCCATATTTGATGACTCATTATGATTTTGCACCAATTCTGGCCACTTTTCTGAATTAGATGTAGAGAGGCGACCATCTGTGTTTAATAAGCTGGGAGAGGACTGAACTTCTAGGAAGGACTTTTTCCTGATGAAATGAGAGAGTGACACTAGAAAAAGGATGATCTTGCCTCTCTTCCCCTACCTCTTTCTCCCTCTGGCTTTCAAACCTACAAGAGAATGTAGTGTCTGAAGCTATGGCAACCATCTTGCAACCATGAAGCAACAAGCCTGAGGAAAACGACAAAATGTTGAGGGTAGGGGAATAGGAGGATGCAAAAGTCTTGGTCCTTACTGACACCACCACATTGGTAAACCCACTCTGGGATCAGAACCCTCTGGGCTTTTAAAATAAAAAAATCAATGTTCCCAAGACTTCGGCCATGGTGAAGTCTTCTATTACTTTGTGGCCAAAGTAGCTTAATTGATACTTCTAACACCCTGTCAATAACAGCACCCCAATTGTTCTCTCTTACATTCCACTTACTTTTTATCTATATATACCTGGTCAAAATGATCATGCGTGGGAATGTTATTGGTTAATTTTATTCTCCAAGGATTATGGGGGCAGGAATTTAGTAAATTTAGTCCTGCTGTATGTCTAGGACCTAGAACAGTGTCTAGCCCTTTGTAGGAGCTCAATAAACACTTCTTGTGACAACTCTGGTCCTCGTCCATCCCACAACAGATTGTGAGCTCCTATAGGTCAGAGACCCAGATTTTATTATTTTATTTCCCCCAAACCTAACAGACTGCTTGGCATATAGTAGGTAAATAATAATTTTTTTTTGGAATAGATACACCTGCTTTCTGGATCCCTTCTTCAATAATGACCTCTCTACATAAGATACAACTTCTGAGCATCCAACACTGGACACCTGGGCAAAGGAATTCTGAACTGCCATTTCATGAGAATTGAACTTACAAGAAAACTTTGTGATAGAGTCTTAAAGTGGCAAAAGATCACAGAGATTGACCTTGTAGACCAAACTACCAGATGAAACACTTCCAATAACATAGACCTGATCACCTCAGGAGGATGGGCTTATAATGAGGTTGGAAATACATTAAATGTGAATGGGTTCAAATAGGCCTCTTTGTGAAACACAGCTATTGTCAAGCTGCTACCTATTCATCTTGTCTTGCCTTAGCTCTAGGTTAAGCTATTGCCTCTGGCAAGTGGGAAGAAGAGGGGCTTTCTTCACAGGACACATCTCTAACTTCACAAAAGAGATGCTGATGAAAGGATTTGAAAAATAAGTAGAGACACCTGACTCTAAGAGGAAGGAGGTGGAAGTTACTTGGGCAATTTTAAGAGCAGAGAATAAAAGACTGGAAACTCTTTGTAGTGATCTAGAACAGAAATATGAATATCAGAGCTTCAAATGAAGCAGCATAATGCTACTTATTGACATAAACTACAACAAAAAGATGTAAAAATCAAACTCTAAAAAAACACACACATATAAACAGATAGTGCTGAAGAATGAGATGCAGAATCCCCAGTCAGCCACTCGATCAGGAAATTCTGGAGCTGGACTTATACCATCAACACCAGCATCACCTTCACTGGTGATGACATCAACCCACATGCTGCTGCTGCTTACAACACAAAGACTTGACATCACACTTCTGCAAGGAAGACAGGTAGTGCTAAAGAATAAGTTGAAGAAGCTTCAGTCAGGAAATTCTGGAGCAGGCTTTGTACCATCAACAACTGCCGGGGTCTTTCTGAGCATCTAGAAAGGTTCAGGAATCTGGAGAAGGGGCTACGTGTAAATTAACAAAGAGACTAGGCATGAAATATAAATTTGGAAGGCATTTTGGGGAGCCAGAGGAGAAGTAGCTTCAGTAACCAAGTTCTCTCTATCTCTGGACCCAGGGCTTTTTATTCCCACATATTGGCCTATAGCAGAGCAGATATACATATCAAAAGGAAAAGTTTGGTATACAGTAGGCATTGTCAGGTTGGGAGAACTGCCTTCAGCTGTTCAGCTGTTTGGCCAGCAGCAGGTAATAACATGTAGATTTTCAGGTTTGGGGAAATGCTTTCAGCTATTCCAGCAGCAGGCAATAATATTCATCTTCAGCCCTGCTGAAGCCTCAAGGTTCCATCAACCTTTTGATGAAACTTCTTGCATTTATGACCTGCTGGAATTAGCCTCCAGCAAACCACTGCATCAGGGTCACTGGGTGATGAGAAAAGGAATTCTAGGGATAAAATAGGCAGCTGTTAGGGAGTCTTAGGAATAGAGAGGGTCCATGGGGGAGGAATGCATAGGTGAGGGCTTGGAGCCACCAGAAGGCATACATTCACAGAGAATAGAAAAGGTGCCACAGGATAAGGGGTGAGGAAGACATACATTCACAGAGAAGAGAAAGGTGCCACAGGATAAGGGGTGAGGAAGACATACACAGAGGATAAAGAAAAGTCACAGAGTATGGGGAAAAAGGAAACATACTTTCACAGAGGAGAGAGAAATGTGGACAGATGCTAGAAAGTGGGAAACCTGTGTTTACATGAGATAGAGAAACGTTGCAAGGTAAGGGGGAGAGAAAAGGGGGGGACACTACGTGGGTTTTGGACTTTGAAGCTGATATTCTGCAAAAGACTGACCCATTAGAAAAGCCTGGGGTCATAAAGTGGGGAAGGGGTCCAATTAGAAGGGAGCATGAACGGACAAAGAACAACAGCCTTTATAAATCTTAGAAAAAAGGAACTTGGTGGGTTACTCCCTTGGAAACTCCTCCCTACATGGAAGTCTGTATTTGCTTCCAATAAATCTGCACCCTTTTAACTAAGAATTTTATTCTTCAAACTTTGCGAGACAAGAACCCGCAAGGGGGGAGGTCCGCTCCCCGCACCCCACTCTTTAATGATATCAACCCTCACGCTTCTGCTGTTTTCAATAGAAAGACTTAGACATCACACTTTTGAAAAAAAGAACAAACTGTGCTAAAGAATATGCTGCAGAAACTTCAGTCAGCCACTTGGTCAGGAAATTCTGGAGCTGGCCTTGTACAAGCACTTGCCGGCTGCGGAAAATAAAATACTGAGATGGAGCAGCTTAAACGAGGATAACAATCTCACTGACAACAGCCAACATTTGGAGAAGGGACCAGCACTAACTCAGCTCAGTGTAGGGCAGCTCTGCAATGCCAACATCGCTCTTTTAGGTCAGTCTGAGCTTATTTCACCACAGCCCTCCACCGGGTCAATGACCGCAGAATGCACTCTCTCTGAAGGCAATGAAATCTGATGAACTCAGTGAGTCTTCTAAATTGCTCCCAGAAGGGCTTCAAGGGCTGAGAAAATCAATGCAGGAAAAAGGAGCAACAATTAGAACCCTCGAGAAAGAGAGAAAGATCACCTGAGATTGTCTGATTCAATGGCTGCCACCTCTGAACTAAAAGAAAACAACGTGAACAAATTGATTCAGAAATTAAGCAGCTAAAGGAGAAACCAGATGTTTTACAAAACCTATTAAGAAAAAAAGAGCTCTTATTCAAAGCAAAATGTGATTAATAATTTTCTTTCAGTGACAATTTCACTAATAAAGTGAGCGAAAATGAACTTTTGAGGCAGGCGGCAACTTAATTGAAGGAGAGACTACTGAATTTCAAAATCGACATGTGGAAACTAAAACAGAAAAATGAAAAACTAGGAGAAACATCAAGAGAAAAGGAAACAGAAAACCAAGCACTATAAGAGACAAATATGCAACTTTCTATGATGAGAAAGGAGAAAGAATTGGAATATGTTGCAATGAGGAGCAAAGCTCTTGCTGTAGATCAACTACTAAAAAAAAAAAAAAAGCAAGATGGGGGCAATTAAATATAGAGTCCTGCCCTGTAACAGTTCTGTAGAGGATCCTATGCATCAGCATATATTTAGACACCCAGGTAATTCTAATATGACTCCAGGACTGAGAACACCTGTACAAGCTATCTTTCTAGCTTAGTTTCTCAAAAGACCTCCTAGATGCCTGTAGCCATTTCCTGAATAGACTATGCTTTCTCTCATTCTTTTCATATAGAAAAGTCTAGTGAATGCATTCTGCTAATTTTCTAAGTCTCTTCATAATGCACCTCATTATTTATGCATACTAACTATCCATCTGGCAATTGTCAAAATATACTTTTGAGAAATGAAGAACAAATAACTTCCTAATAGCTACCAGAAGCCAGTTGCCTGATGCATACATACTAATTGATTTTATGTTATATTTGGTTAAGTCTGTTTCAGGTATGGGTATAAATGAAGAATATTATTTACTACTTCTTAAGAGGTCAAGATTATGCTTAGGTTCAAACTGGAGTGATATATTACAAATATCAAAATGTTCTTTGTAGAACATTAGAAATAAGTATTGTTTCCTTTTTGGAAGGCACATTAAATATAAAATTCAGTAGATTCATGCCATGACTCTCACCTCAGAGTCCATGTATTACAGATTGTCACAGATGAAAAGGCATTTGAGTTTGGCACCTCCAATAATAAATGCCACAAGTGAGCCAAACACACGGATCTTCATTTTATGTTTTTAATGGAATTAAGTATCCCATTGATTAATTTCTAAACCATAATAAAACCAGTCAGTTGTTTTCCCCTCACCAGCAGATCTTGCCTTAGAAAACAAACACACAAATATACAACTTTCAGCAACACAGAGATTTCATGAAACCTGAATGGAGGCATAATCCATATTGGAGTTCAAGTATATGTTCAAGGAGTCAGCTACTCTAATCATAAAGACAACCACCGTAATATCTTTGCAGTGCAAATTACCTCTGCTTGTCATTCACCTGTGAGAGAAAAACACTGTAGATTCAACTGCCTCTGCTGAGGGCACTCAGCTAGCTCTTGGCACCCATCGCACCCTTTGAAGGTTTCGCACAGCAATCATCTCAAAACTTATCATCCTAACCAGTTTGGCTCAATGGACAGAGCATCGGCCTATGGACTGAAGGGTCCCAGGTTCAATTCCGGTCAATGGCATGTACCTTGGTTGCTGGCACATCCCCAGTAGGGGGTGTGCAGAAGGCAGGTGATTGATGTTTCTCTCTCATCGATGTTTCTAACTCTCTATCCTTCTCCCTTCCTCTCTGCAAAAAAATCAATAAAATATATTTTTTTAAAAACTTATCATCATAAAGCACGAGGACAACCAACAGGGACTCCTGAGGCTGGTGGCTCATAAACTGACAGGCCAGAAGGCATCTGAGACCTCTCAGGAGCAGCCCATTCATGCTCTGGCAAAACAGAACCTCTTAAATACAAAATACCAGTTATCAAAAGCAAACCAATGAGGAGTTAAGCATAAACTATGTCACTTCCTCTCTGGACGGAAATGCCTCACTCCCCAGGAGGTAAATGGTGACCCCACCCATCTATTGGGGCTGTGCTAAAGAAAGAAAGCAGCCATCACCATAGAGACCTCCAGTCCAGCCAGTGGTCTCCTCCGGGAGCAAGGACACAGTCTTTGGTGATGCCAGGAATGACGGAGTCCCTGACCTGGACTTCAGCACACAGGGGGACCCGCTGGGCTCACATCATCCTCCCAATGATGTGAACTTGCCAAAACCCAAACTTTTTCTTGACCAAAAGATCTGAGTTGGCCAACCAGATCCAGCTTGGTGCTCGCCCCTTTTCCCCTTCACCAGGACACGATTCGGATCCCAATGTAAACACCACAAGAACAGGCCATGGAATCAGAGCATGGTGCTCTTGTCTGTCACACCAGCCATGGAGATGACATTCTTGATCATTCCCCTTTCAGCGATTGTGGTCATTCGGAAGGTGCTTCTCAACACCTCATTGCTTCCTACCCAGTCCTGAAATGTGTCAAGACAGGCATCACCAGTAGTAACTTTCTTGTTTTGAAACATTTAAAAACAAAAGGTTTCTAGTCTAAAAGCCAGTCCTCATGCATCCCCTCCTGGGGATGTGTGTATTTATATACACACAACTATAAAATATTCCTACAAAAATGAGAGATCCTCATGAAATCAACGTCCTGCTAGGTCGCCACAGCAGTGAAAACCCATCATAAAAGACAGAAATAGAGCTTGAAACATGAATAAGATTTCCTAATGACCCCTCTCCCAGCCCCACAGTCACCTCCTCCTTAATGCCCCCAGAGGAACCCTGGCCAGCTCAGCCCTTCCCTCTGGATCCCAAAACACAGGACTCTGACTTGCAGGTCAAAGAATCAGCCTCCACGAATTCCATGCTCGAGGCAATAGCTGTTCTCCTGGGAGCACTTGCCAATAACTGCTAATGGCCAAGGGACTGATGGGGAAACTGAGTCCATCTCTTGCCCACTCCATGGTCTGTATCCCCAGCAATCCCGCCTTTCCCGGGTGTTATCTGGAAATCCTATTTGGGAAGCAGAACAGGAACTCTGAAATACGTACGTGGGCAGTAAGTGCTCACAGGAAGGTAAGACCTGGCCAAACTGTCCATAGCATGACCGCCCACAGATGACCACCCCCACCCACAGATGACCGCTGCAGGAAGAAAGCAGGGAACGCCTGAGCCACAAGTCAGTGGTCCTCACTGCAGGGAGGACCTCCTGCTGACCCGGGCCAGGAACCCCAGAGTCCTCTGATGGCTGTGCAGGACCCTGAGGCTGGGCTTCCATTCACTGGTTGTCATTATTTTCTGGTCCTGCTGGGGGTGGGGGAGGAGTCACAGAATGGCCGACCCTTTCCTCTAGGCCAGCGATTTTCAACCCTTTTCATCTCATGGCACACATAAACTAACACTAAAATTCTGCGGCACAACAACAAAAATTGTGTCGATCTGACAAAAAAAAAAAGAGGTATAATTTTGATTCATTCACACCAGACGGCTATTGTTGTGTTGGCTGTTGTCATTTGTAAATGTGACAATCTAAGGGGAAAGAGGTCAGTGACCCTGCCTAAATAGGTACTGCATGTTTTCAAAATTCTTGTGGTTGAAAATCACGGCATTAGGCTCTGTACATCAGAGTGGTTCAAAGTGTCTGAGTTTGGGAAGTGGTCTGCTAAGATGTTATTGTGGTCATTTGGACAGTCCCCCTGCTGGTGGGACATCTCCAGGGGGCTCTCGTAGTGCTCCTTACTGCTCGTGTCCCCTGTCCTGATGGGGAGGAGGTGCTGACAGCAGGAGCAGGAGTGTCCAGGGCTACTGGGACACTAGGTCAGGTCCCTGCTGGCCAGGAAAGCAGGGGGTCCACCAGGACCCAAGTGGGGATCACAAAGAAGGAGGTGTGGCAGCCCAAGATGTTCAGCAGCTGGAAATGGCGGATCCACAACTCTCTCAGTACCTTTATGGGGAAAATATTCTGCAGCAAGAAGCGCAGTGTGGATGAGAAAGCACTGAGAAGCCCCAGCTTGTCACACTACAGCTTGTCACACTACAGCTTGGAGACAGCGGCCAGCAGGCAGCCACTGATGATGCTGATGAGGGACCTGGTCCTCTGCTTCTCCTTCATGAGGATCAGAAGGGAGGACCACCCCGATGGGCATGGTGCCCTTGGCAGTGTGCGCATAAGACACTGGCACTGTCCAGACGCTGACTTGCACCTAAAGAGACAAGAAGTACTTTCCTAAGGCGACCCGCAGCAAGGACCACAGGTAGAGGCACTGCGTCACAGCGGCGGGCTGGCAATGGTTCCCGCAATGGTGCGACTGGCGGGTGCCCAGGCGCGAGAGGCGGCGCCTGGGGAGAGGGGACGAGGGGGTGAGGCGCGGGGCACGCGCCGGGCGCGCAGCAGCGGTGGGAGTCTGCGCTCAGCGCCAGGATGCGGGGAAGAGAGTCGCTGGGAGCAGAGAAGGCGCCGAGGATCACCTTGCTGACAACATCGCCGCTGGCGCTGAGCGCTTATTAGCGCAGGCACAGCACTGCCACCTGGCGTTCGCTCCTGGGACCACCACTTTCACCTGCTGCACCTGAGCACCATCCCTGTTCGGGCCATCCTGCCTCCACAGCGACCCCTTCCAACCAGTTGGACCAATGTTCTTTATTTTTTATTATTCCACACTGAGCTGAACTGTGTTGCATCACAGCTTGAGAGCTTCACCGTGGCGTCTTACTCCCTTTCTGTGATTCAGGATTTCTAGAAAGCCTGGAGGATTTCACAGTGGATTTCTAGAAAGCCTGGAGCCATGGCATCTTTTCAACAAGAGTGCATAGTCCTTGATGTCTCCCTGACTCTCCCTCTGTCAGTTATAAGTTCAGAAACCCACGTTTATGAGCATGTTTATGCTTAAGGAACTTAGAAATGCATGGGTAGCTGGGACTCAGGAATGATTCGTCATCAGTTTAAAAATCCTTGTGGATTGTTTGCATCTCTTTATCCTTTATTAAGTAAGTTCTTTCCAATCAGCTTTTTCCAGATGGCAGAATGTAACTGCAGAGAGCTCCAATGCTGAGTCTAGCTCTTCATGTTTCAAGTGTTTAAAATCTCAGTCTCTAAGTTAATAACACCATTTGGACAACGTACTCTCTCTTCTGCCAATCACTGAGTGAGCAGCTCTGTTGTGGATAGAAAACAAATGAAAGGTGTATCACCCCCCAAAGAAAGGCAGTACTAGGCCTCCTTTCTCTTAATCACATCCATCTCTGTAAAAATGCGTTTGAGAAGAGAAAAAGAGAAGCTTTTATTTTTTTAAAAAATCTACTCCATGCCAAGCACTCTATTAGGTACTT
>NW_005871159.1:738484-759858 GCF_000147115.1 Myotis lucifugus
GAATATATATATATACATCAGATATATATATATATATATATATATATATGATCTCTTATACAAAAATGTAACCAGTTATTGATGAAAGTGGCTACCTAATCAGTAAATTATGGCTCTTGAATATATTTGTTCAGTTCTGATAAAATCCCCAGGTGAATAAAGTATAGTCTCATATCCTTCCCTCCCTAGGCAAAACCTTCTCAAATTGTAAAATAAAGGGTTTAAGATTATTGATGGAAACAAAGAATGGTAAAGTCTACAAACAGGTAAATTTTCACCAACTGTCTATAATTACAGTCAATAATTTATAAACTAATGTCTCAGATTTAAAATGTGAACAACAACAACAACAAAAAACTTCCAGAAATAGGCCATTTGAGTAGAGTTTGAGATTTTTAAATCATCCAATGAATCTAAGTAGTGTTATTTTCCACTTTATATGATTTTGGAACAGATAAGGCATAAACATCCCCAAAATCATTGTTTCAGTGCCTTGGAGTTGGGCTAGGCCTTGGGGCTCTCCCTCAGGTCGAGGAGCCTGAAACCAGGAGGGTGTGGAAAGGGTGAGATGGGGGTAAGGAGGGGCAGTGACACAAAGAAGCCATAGAGAAGAGAAAGGGATGCCTTCTAGTGCAATGAATGGTTAAAGGAAACTGTAAAAAGGAAATTAGACATTTTTAAAAAGAGACTGAAATAAAATATATTTTGGGTTTATGGATAGACATACAGCATTTATACTTTTAGGTATGAATCTTTACATAAATATCCCCTCAGAATCTTTAAAGCAAATGAGTAGAAGTCTCTATCTACATTTGCACATTTACACTTGAATTTATTAAAAGATCAAATGAGGCATATTAAACCTTTTAAGAGTTTTGGGGCAAAAATTGATTCAAATTAGGTAATGCTAAATCAGAAGTGTTAGGAGAACTCCACACACAGGAAGTTGGAAAAAGACTTTTATACAGAAAAGGCAATACCAAAAATAAGGTAATTATTTAATTATCTATAGCCTAAAGCCTAGTTGTCTGTCTGTAATTGGTTATCCTTAGCATTTGATTTTGTAACTTTGAGGTGTTCACAGGCTTAGATTTTGGTTTGCTTACATAGGCCTCTCAGCATTAAAGCCACCTTGGTCTAATGACCTCCTTGTTTAATTAATTTAACAAACTTGATTTTTTTCCCCATGTTCTTCCTTAGTGAAAAATTTAACCTAACTTTATGTATATCAATGTAATCCAAAAATCTATTATCTCAGCATTTGACAAAATTTGTCAAATAAAACACACAAAACAGATTTAGTACACAGAGACTTAATTCAAAATGATTATTGCAAAGGAGAGAAAGGGACTATTGTGATAATGCGAAGGTTGTGATCATAATAAAGTCTGCAAGTATCCTAAGAGTATGGAGCTCAGCTGGCGTAGCTAAGTGGTTGAGCATCAACCTATGAACCAGGAGGTCATTGTTCGATTCTTATGCCATGACTGGCCTGGGTTGTAGGCTCGATCCCCAGTAGGGCATACAGGAGGCAGCCAATCAATAATTCTCTCTCATCATTGATGTTTCCATCTCTCTCTCTCCATCTCCCTTCCTCTCTGAAATTAATATAAAAATATATTGAAAGGAGTGAGCAAGACCAGAAAGATTAGGGTGTATGCAAGTGGGATGAAAGGGCAACTTGATGAGGTAGTAGTAGTAGCTCAGAGAATATTTTACCCCGAAGCCAGCATCATCTTGTGTTTTCTCTCTTAGTTCTTCTGGCTGATTAATAAACAAATTGACAAGAGCCAGACAAACAAGACAGAAAACCAAATTTATTACATATTTACATGCAAGTGTTCCATAAGAATTGATTCAAATCAGGTAATGAGTTGACTTAAATGTAACCTGAGGACATATCGGACAGTTGAGGCTTAAGTGCCACCTTGAGCTAAGGAATAGGGGGTAATGGTCTAGAACTTCAAAGAGAAGATAGGTAATTCACAGGTAGACAAGAAGGAGTGAACATTTGGTAAACAAATTATTTCTGGGTCCCACAGAAACAATGGGATGCAGAAGGGAGTCTAACAGACTTGGCCAGGTTCCTCCCTGTCTGCTACACTTATGCTAAGGTGATCTCTCTTCCCGGAGCAGATTTTTCCATCTGAATTCACAAGTGAGGAGGTAAAAGGCTCTTTTTTGTGTCTTTTGTTCTTAAAAATCACCAGCTTAATCAATATCCTCAAAAGGCATATTTTGGGACGACAGACTTTGCTCCTCCTCAGTGGGAATTTGGAGGGTTTGTGCCTGACATCATCATAGAGCTTGTGTGAGTTTTATCTAAATTATGTGGGGAAGGGTTTTGTTTTTTTTCCAATAAGCTGTTTTGTGAAACATAAAAGAGTGGGTTCTGTTAACTTTTGCTCTTTCCTGAAGCACAGAGTTGAGGTAAAAGTCATCATTGTCAAACCCCTGTTATCTAATGATTGGCATGTTATTTAAAAATGTGTTTCAAACTAAAAAAGGCACTAGAGAATAAAAATCCATACGTATGTATTTATTCACAAGTTTTTATTATAAGGCCAAGGGCTCTCCTTTGAGTTTGCTGATAAAAATTTCCCATTTTCTTCCTGGCATACATTACACAAAAAGTAGTTCAGCTAAAATGTTCAGGTATCTAAGATGTTCAGCTTCAGGTTCTTTAAATAGCATGAAGAAACTTGACAAGCAATCTGAATGAAGAGTCATTCTAGATCATGTTGTATACTTTCCAATCTTTATTATTGTCTGGTTCGTACCTAATGCAAAGGCAATTTCTCTTTTCCTTTTTGTTGTAGTTTTAGCAAATTGTCTTTATAGTCTTTCTAATATATCCAATATAGAAATTACCATGTTTGTTAATTGCACTTTCAATATAAGAAATGTCCAAACCTGTAGAGAATTTTTGTGAGTTTATTTGAGCCAAACTGATGTCAATTGCTGGGAAGCCAAAATCTCAATGGATTGAGAAAATGCTCCAGAGAATGGCAGTTTTGCACCTTACTGGACATCTTAAATGCTTATTGTTGCTTTTTTTTAACAGATAGCATATAGATGTTATTTAAATGTTGACAGAGCTGGGTTAGATTTTGATTTTGAACTTGAACAAAAAGAAGTTCCTGCTCCTCAATATGCAAAATCATAAAAACAAGGAGATTCAAGCATAGCACACACAGGCATGCATGCCCACACACACAGACAAAAAAAGAAAACTTTGCTGGACCTCTACAAAAGAACCATAACTTGTGTGTGTGCACACTCATGCACACACACACACACACAATAGATGAATAAAAGGAACAGAGATTCTCTGTTAAAACCAATGAAATAGGTAAGAAAATAATAGATTTGGATAACAAATGCAGTTGACTTTCTGATGAATAAAAAAAGGTGCTAAAAGAAGAAAAATGAAGAGATGAAGCAGAGGAAGTTATTAAATAGTATGAGAGCTTATCTGAGCAGAAGCAGACTTAAATCTTCAGATTAAAATGCATCATTGAATTCCAGGCGACACAGATAAAAAGAGGATATGCACTATTTGAAAATAAAGACCACTAATTTATAAAAAATAAAATGTTACAGTTTATCAGAACTGCATTGCAGGAAGTTAGGAGGGAGTGTTCACAAGTCAGAGGTGATGCCCATCACCTCCCACTTCCTTAGCACATCAAACTTACAGAGTACCTGAGTAAACACAAGTTTTGCATTATGACCAGCACAGAAGGAAAGGCGTTGGGACATCCTGGTAGCAAAAATAATTCTTTGTGATGCTCAGCAAGGAGGGGACAGTGGGCTTCATATTTATAAATGAGCACACTTCCAAAAGCTCATAGGAAAGAGAAACTGATGTACATGTAAAAGAAGTCATCTATGTGTCTAGGAAAATACTATAAATAAACTATTTGTCCAGAGGAATAAAATCCTATATAATAAAAGGCTAATATGCAAATCGACCGAATGGCAGAACGACCGGTCGCTATGATGCGAGCTGCCCCCTGGTGGTCAGTGTGCTCCCACAAAGGGAGCGCCACTCAGCCAGAAGCCCTGAGCCGGGCTCACAGCTGGCGAGAGCAGTGGTGGTGGCGGGAGCCTCTCCCGCCTCTGCAGCAGCACTAAGGATGTCCCACTGCTGGCTTAGACCTGCTCTCCATAGGGCAGGCAGTCAGACATGCCCCGAGGGCTCCCAGACTGAGAGAGGACACAGGCCAGGCTGAGGGACGCCCCTACCCCCAAGTGTGTGACTTTCGTGCACCGGACCTCTAGTGTTTAATAATTTGCTATTGTTATTTTTAATTTCTAGCATTCAGAAATTGAAGTTCTATTAATTACAACAAGGCTGTTTTCCTTAGTGATGCTTAGGTACATCCTGGAAAGATGCCAGGATACCAGAAATAGAAAAAAAAATATTAAAAACTTTCAGAAAGAAGAAAAATTTATTTTATTTTTCTAGAAATGATTTTATATGACTAAATATAATGATGTGTTACCTTTCCTAAAAATCAGTTCTTTAAAACTTATCCTATAAGACATTAATTTAATTTTTATAGTGAATACATAATAATGTAACAATTTATTTGGATTTATTATGGATTAAATATGATGAGTATGTGTGTGTGTGCATGTGTGTGTATGTGGTTGTTATTAAAATGAATTCCTATAACAAAAGAAAGAAAGAAAGAAAGAAAGAAAGAAAGAAAGAAAGAGAAAGAAAGAAAGAAAGAAAGAAAGAAAGAACCAAAGACTAATGCTATATTTTATAATAATATTTAATTCATTGAAATTTTATACAAAATAGACTTTGGTCAGACAGCATGTGAGTTCTTTTGGCAAATAGTAAACATACAAAAGTAAACATACAAAAGAAATTAAGCATAAGAATATTCAAGCAAAGACATAACATTACTAACTTTACCATTTTTTAAATCAAGAAAGCACTACCAAATAAATCATATTACTGCTCTTTGTATTTCTAGTTTTTGAATCTGTACAGCGATCAATATATCATGTGTGTTTGCATGTATGTACATGTTTCTCCGGAGATTTGAGGGAGAAAGAGAGCAAGAGAGAACCAATTAGCTAAGTATGTAAATACCAAATCAAAGAGTAAAATAGATGGAGCTTCCTTACAGTCTTTTTTTTTAAAGTACGTTTGAGAATTTATTAGTTTTTAATGAAGGCTAAATTTTATTTTATTTAAATACTTGTCTTTTATTCTGAATATGTCTACACCATTTTTGTGATGTCAGGCTTATCTTTTTACCTTAAGATGAAATAATGATAGTAGGTAGTTCTTTTTTGGTATCCTTTTTCATTAGATAAAAGCACTTGCAATTAAAACTAGTCTCTAAATACATATTTCTTAAATAGATTCATGCATACATTATTGTTTCATTGGCTTTAGTTGTATAATCTTTGGGACTGAAGATATAGTAACTACATTTAAGAATATTATTAGAAAGTGTTGATTCTATGTAAACCTACTTCCATTGGGAATATATATGAATATGCATCAAATGTTCATCTTGTATCTACCCACTGGTCAAGAGTAGTCTTGACTATATATATATTATATATATATATATATATATATATATATATATATAGAGAGAGAGAGAGAGAGAGAGAGAGAGAATTGATTTCAGAGAGGAAGGGAGAGGGAAAGAGAGATAGAAACATCAATGATGAGAGAGAATCATTGACTGGCTGTCCCCTACTGGGGATTGAACCAGCAATTTGGGCATGTGCCCTGACCGGGAATCGATCCAGTGACCTCTTGGTTCCTGGGTTGATGCTCAACCACTGACCCACACTGGCCAGGCTTGACCATCTGCTTTATGAGTCATATGCCCTCAACTAAACAATCAGTGAATATCAAGAGAAAACACAACATTATGCTAAGACATTTTTACAATGAACATTTGAAGGTCAGGATCTTCCATTCTGGTCCATATTTTCGTTGGATGCTTTTTGTCTATTTAAACTTGATTCTAGATGAAGGGAAAGGAAGCTGAGGCAGAGGAATGAAACTTAGAGTTCAGGTTCCAAATGGTTGTGGCCATGATGTTCATGGAAATGATGGTCATGTTCTCTCCACCTAGGGACCTTGAAAGAAAACAAGGTTAGGACATTTTATAAGCTTCTTTCACTGGGCTTGTCAGAGATTACTACTGAAACAAGGTATTTTCTATAATTATTTTCCATGCTTAGAAAGAATAGATTATAAAAATTGTTGGGGAAAAAAGAAAAGAACAAAAATATTTACCACACCCACCCTGACTGCATTCCCTTTTCCCAAGTCTGTTCTCCCCAGAAATCTTGCTGAACACACCCAAACATCTCTCACTCTTAAGCTTTGCAGAAATAATTTGGGAGAAAATTATTTACAGTGGAATAAAGAGGTAGAAATCAGAGGATAGAAAGAGGCTGATGTTTTGTTATTCACAGAACCGCTTATTGTGAACTCACTGAGATTCTCCAACCTTTTATGTTCCACCAGCTTTTGCCTATGTTTCTGTATGTTATAGAATTTCATGCCCAGGGTCCCTATTATTTTAATGAGTAGGTTTTTAAATAACTCTCAGAGGAATGAAAGGACACTTGCTTCAGTCTTTTCTTCATCTAATATCTGCTTTAGAAAATGCCATAACTTCTGATTCTATCTGTCTGCACACATTGCCTTAATTTCTCTCTATACAATGGGATTTCATTTAATTTCATCACACAAATGCACGCACACATCTAGGCTTGAGGTGAAAAAAACTCACTAGTGGAGTCATCATTTACATCCTTATTTAGAACAGTGCACAGTACCTCCCAAAAGACAGAATCATCATAGCAGTTCTGGTCAGATGGCTGTCCCCAGATAGGTAACTTTAAAATTAAACCTGTGAAGGTGGGGAGAAAATAAGTCATGTTATGACACTGACGCTGATGAGGAAAACTCACCTGCATAGTAATTAAGTAAATATTTAAATTAAAGTAATTACTGTTATAAAAGCATCCCCTTGCACTTACATGACTGTTGTCAGAAGTTTAGTACATTTTCAAATTTACCAATCGATATGTTTATGAATAATCTATCATGCTGAGAGCATGAGCTACGGGGAAGTGTTTATTTTTATGCTGACCTGTGATCAGCCCTCCAACAAGGGCTGTTCCAATGGAAGAACCCAGAGCAGCTGCTTGCATGGCTGGTGTAGACCTAGGAAGCAAAAAATAACATAAAATAAAAATAAATTTAAAAATCTTGCTTTCTGTTATTATGATTATTGATTTTATTTTAGTTTTTCCATCACCATTTATCCCCTCTACGACTTCTTCCACCTATACTACTACCTCTCCACCCTGCAGTCACCACACTGTTTTCCATGTCCATGAGTTCTTTCTTTCTCTCTCTCCCTCTCTCCCTCTCTGAAATACTTGGTATCGGGTTTTGATACGTGATCTGATTCATTCAACAAGTATTCATTGAGCTTCTCATGCCAGTTTCTCTTCTAGGCACTGAGGATAGAGTATACAACAAATATGAACTTCAATCTCTCCTCACCCCATCCCAATAGCAACAATTACAATGAAATTAAAAAGTCAGTGAGGTCAAAAAAGCTCATTTTAGCAAATATTGTAGAGACAACTCATTAAAGACACTAACATATATCTTTATATGTCATCTTAGAAGTAGTTACCTTAAAATGAAATGTGTAAAAAAAATACTTCAACTTTGGAAATTAAAGACTGTAATAGTAAGCTATTGGAATGCATAAGGTATTGTTACATGAATGACAAATGTACTAGGAATGTAGGAATCTCCTTAGCACATGCCTCTCTTAGCAGGCAATCACTAAACACTTTTTGAAAGATTGAAGAAGTGATTGTATGAAAGCAAACAACTGGAAAATGAGAGAGTGTTGGTGTTCCATCTTCATCATTCAAGGGAAAGATACACTAAATTCAGATATTTATTTATTTATTTATTTATTTATTTATTTATTTATTTAAAGGGTTTAAATATTTCTACTATATAAAAAATTATAGAAATAATACATAGTCATTGTAAAAATACTTTTAAAAACATTAATTAAAAAATAAGGAAAACTAATTTCCCTCAAATTTTACCAGTATAATTTATAAAATGCAATCTTATTATTATAATACTATATTATAATACTAATGTTCCCACTTCATATTATAATACTAATGTTCCCATTAGATCTCAATGTCTTTTTATGTCAGTAAATGTCATCTGGATCATAATTTTAGTTGCTACAGAGTATTACACGGTACAAATGTACTATAATTATTCAACAATAGGTAGGATATTTGGATTGCTTTCAGTGTTTCATATATTTTTTAAATGCTGTGAGAATATATCCTCTTATGAACATTGTGAACTTGCCCAATAATTTCTCTAAAATGGAACTTATCTAGAAATGAGATTATTGGTAAAAGGTAATAAACTACACATGGGCTAATTCAAAATTGTACAATTTATGTCCCCATTTCTCTACTTTAACTACCATTCTGTATTGTCATTTGTTTAATCTTGTCAAATTAATAACTGAAGAATTGGTAACGTTTCCATCTGAATTTCTTTGATTACTAATGAGATTTAACATTTAATATATACTTATTTGTTTGACTTTCTTTTATTGTAAGTTTACTGTTAATTTTACCAGAATTTGCCAAGATCTTTTACAAGGTATTAAAAGATATATTTGATGAAAAGTGTCCCATGATAAAAATAAGCTTGAAAAACACTTGTTTAAAAAGAAGTTAACAGTATTATTAACTTCTCATTGTCCTATGCTTACCAAGAAACCTGATTTGCACTTTAGTATTCTGAAGAGACACAATGTGGGTTAATAGTCTTGGCTCTTGGACTAAATATTTGAACTGGTGCACGGGGCGTGTGAGTTTTACCTACCTGAATGGGTCTTCCATAATTTCCCTCCCTACCACAACTCCTCCTGAGTAAATTGAGAAGTTGTTGCAAAACCTAGACCCAAGGACTAGACTCTCAACCTTGAAACCTACCCCAAATCTGGCCACCCGGTCAGACCCAGCTCACGAGCCAGATAGACTGTTTTACTGCATCTGTGGGACTGGTCTAGGAATGATACTCAATAATTCCTCTGTTCTTAATCATGAGGCACCTCTTTAGAGTGTTTGCAGTGTTTATACACTATAACCCTAGGAGTTGGACTCATTGATACATGCTTTTATCATGCTTGATTTAAAGCATTGAAACACTTTAGTTTTGGTCTTATCAGCCTGTTAGGTGCTGGAGAGAACTGAAATAATCTGTACATATTTTTGGAGATGTCTTCCAAATTTGTAAAAGGGGTAAAAAAATAAAACATACAGAAAACTCGGTCAAATATACAAATGGAAGAATGAAACATTTTGTCTGGTAGGAAATGTGAATAAGCAAGTTTTTAAAATATTTGTTATTATTGGTCTCAACAGGGTTAAATTTTAATCTGCTAAAATTGAAGAAGTTTTTCTTTTCAAATTATGCAACTCTAGCTAGTAGTAATGTTGAGGCATTTTCTTTATTTTTATTTTTTTAAATTTATCTTTATTGTTGGAAGTATTACAGATATCCCCCTTTTACTCCCCATTGACTCCCTCCATCCCACTCCCCCCTCAACCCCTCAAGCCTTGTCTTCACTATTGTCTGTCTTGAGACATTTTCAAACACACATTCGCCTTTTCTTCATGGTTTGAGTGGTCTTTAAAAATTGAGCATTTTGTTTTCTCCTTACTTGCTCTCTGAGTGATCTGCACTCTATGATCTTCCTGGCTGTTTGGCATGGATGATACTCATATTAAATTGCTTCAATACGGTTTCCTAAAAGTGACATCTGATGGCTTATGATATCATTTCCATGCTCCTGTATTTCATTGATAGCCATTCTTCTGCCCATTTAAATAAACACCTAGGCCCCCTTTGGGAAGAATCTATGTCTGCATGGGTTTTAGAGAACAAATGGTACAATTCTCTCATTTTACAGATGAGGATACAGAGCCAGAAGAGGATACAGGTTGGGTAACTTGTCAGAGGCCACATAACTAGTTAGTAGACAAGTTGGAGCCTCACTCCAGTGTTCCTGCTTCTCCAGATCCAACTGCTTTCCATGTTATGCTGACTCATTCTTATTTGTGTGAGTTGCATGGAAACAACTGCTGAGCTCATCACGTACGCTCTATATGCCCCATTTTGCTGGGATCAAGTAAAAGAGTAAGCCTATTGTAATCTGATGGTGATGATCAAATTGCCCTATCTACTAGAAGACAGTGTCTATGGTATATACATTTAAATTAGCACTGTTAATTTACACACAAAAATACACACCATAAAACAAAACATTAATAATATTAACACATCTTCCAATGAATTCTATTCTCTTCAGTAAGGACAATACTTATAGCTTTGGCCTGGACTGCTAAAGAACAGGCTCTCTCATCACAGGATTTTACAGAGTGAGAGGAAACATTATTGGGTGGTGGGAAGGGAGGCAGAAAAATCCATTGTTTCACTCACGTGTCAGATGCTCCCAAGACCACTGCCACAATGCCTGCGAGGCCTCCTACCACACCAGGTAAGCCATGCAGGTTATGGACCCCACATGTATCATGGATCCTCAGTTTAGTAGCAAAAACTGGCTGAAATGGTAAAAAAGAGTAAAGCTTATTTCATTAGATATATAGGACTCTATAATTGAAATAAAAGATCATGCAGGAAACATTTTATCTACAGTCCATTTCTCCATCCATATCTAAAACCCACTTACAGTCCACTTCTCCATCCATATCTAAAACCCACTTACAGTCCACTTCTCCATCCAGATCTAAAACCCACTTACATCCAGATCTAAAATCTACATAAGCCAAACAATCTGTAAACATTGGTGGCAAAACTGTTCCTTTTAGTGTTTGGTGGATGGATTTGAAGGCAAGTGATTTGAACTCCTACTCCTTCTTACTTACTGATCTTATCCTAAATCCCCTTTTAATAAGTACAGAGTTCTTAATTATATAAAACAAACATCATCAACCAAAATAAAACAAGGTCATAGAAGCATTGAACAGACTGTCCAGCCTATGAAGGAAGGCGGCGGGTGAGGGGGTTAGAGATCAACGAAAGGACTTGTATGCATGCATATGAGCATAACTAATGGATACAGATGGGGAGAGGGGGTGAGGGCACATGCTGGGGGGTGGGGGTGACTTATGTAATACTTTAAACAATAAAGAATTTAAATTAAAAAAAAACTTTAATGGTACGTTGGAAAGGAACACAGTACTTGACATTCAATCCTCCCAAGAGATAAATAACCAATATTGGATTCTTTCCAGCTACCCAAAAGAAGTCAGGACAGAGTGTAAACACTGGACACTAAGGTGTGAATGGGGCCTCTGACAGGAAGGCAAATGACTCGCAACAAGGAGAGGTGCTTATGAAAACAATTGTCATAGCTTTTCCCTGCTAGGGGAATGTGAGAAGATGATTGTGCAGAATCAATGTTTCACTCAGCATCTGTCATACTTACAGTCAGAAACTTAAATCCAAGTACGGAGACCATTCCTGCGATGCTCCCAATGATCATAGAAACGTATGGGTGGATTGCCATGTCCGCACAAGTGCCCACAGCAACGCCTCCAGCCAGGGTTGCATTCTGAATGTGTACCTGTAGGGAGCCCAGAAACATGGGTGGAGTGAGCTGAACAGGCAACGTTCAGGACTGAATGAATGGAGGACTCAGGGACCCCAGGGCACAATATTCAGTTGAAAAGACTAAGAATTTTTTTAAATGAGTTTTTTATATATATAATTACAGAAAGTCTTTCTTCCAAGCAGTTCACATGGTATCTTTCTTGCCAGGGTTTCTTGGTAGTGTATGAGTGATCAGAGACCAGTGTGGGGAGGGATGTGGGGAAATAAAAGAACATGTAGTGGAAGGGTGAGGAGTGAGCAAAGCAATCATTCTATCCAGGTTTTGCCTGTTGGTGCTGTTTGGGAACACATTTGTGGTTGTCATGAGCCAACAGAGGCCTGTGGCTGTTGTGTGCTTTCTGAGTCTCTGTTATTCCAGTATTCGAAGAGGGAATATAGAGACATTTAAAGGAACGCATTCCACATGACAGACAACAGCTTTCCAAGTGTCATTGTACAGAGGACATTTGAGGATGGAGGAGAGTCGCCCATTTCTGTTTACCAGAATTCCTCAGGAAAATCTTATTCTTGCTGCCTGGACGAGGAGGAAGGTCTGCAGTACTTTTGAAAGAGAACCAGCCCAGCCAATGTGGTTTAGTCTTTGAGCATTGACCCAGGAACCAGGAGGTCACGTTTTATTCCGGGTCAGGGCACATGCCCAGTTTGTGGGCTTGATCCCCAGTAGGGGGCATGCAGGAGGCAGCCGATTGACGATTCTCTCTCATCATTGATGTTTCTATCTCTCCCTCTCCTTTCCTCTCTGAAATCAATAAAAACATATTTTTAAAAAAGAGAACCACTTGCACATAATTTCCCCCCAATTTTCCTTCATGAAGCAATTTGTAGAGCATTGCTTGATAAAGGGACAATATTCTTTTCCTCCCTCCAGTTGGAAAAGAAAAGTGGCTGCTCTGAGGACCACTCCTTCATTGCCATTTCTCTAGCTCACAGGCAACAAAGTCAAAGGACCAACTTGGGGCATTAAAAACAAGTTTTATTTATTTACTTTAAAAAATATTTTTATTGATTTTTAGAGAGAGAGGAAACAGGAGGAAGAGAGAAAGAGAAATATTGATATGAGAGTGGAACATCAATTGACTGCCTCCTCCATGCCCCCTACCAAAGATTTAGTCTGCAACCCAGGCATGTGCCCTGACCAGGAATCGAACTAGCAACCTTTTGGTGCATGGATGGTGCCCAAAAAACTGAGCCACATGGGCCAGGGCAAAAATGCTTTATTTTGAAATAATTTTAGACTATTTAAAAGTTGCAAAAATACTGCAGAGAGCTTCCATATATATCTCACACAGTTCTCAAGATGTTAACATCATACATAATCATAGCACTAGAAAATTGGCATTGCTATAATATTCTTAAAGACCTTATTTGAACTCCAGTAGTTTTCCCACTTAATGTTCTTTTTCTTTTTCAGAATTTTATTCGGGACCCCACATTGCATTTAATTGTTATTTCTTTGAGAGGAATATTTGCAGTTAGGAAAATAGAATCAACTTTCCTTCTCCACTCTCTTTTGCTTCTCTTGACATGTCCTGTTTTAGATTTTCTAAGAACTTGGAGATAGCATTATTAATAGTTAGCTTTATTAGTAGAGAAAAATGCCTCAAATCTTTTTACATGATTATATTAGCTCCTAGACTGTAAGTTTCTTGATAACACTTTAATTTTCCAGAGTACCAATTTGATGAAGAAAAGAATGAACACTCTTCTCTTCAAAATGTTCTTCAAGGTCTGCAGTGTTGAGATCTGTTCTGGCAGCTTAGCAGAGATGCAGAAATGACCAACCATTCGTGTCACTTAGTGAAACTTCCATGAGGTTAAAGGGGAGCCTTTGCCACACCAACATATGCTTTTCCTTGGGATGTTGTGTATTTTAAGTTGGCTCATTTTAAGAAATAAAAGTCTCAAGAAGAACCTTGAATCTTCTCAATAGCTACTGAAAGGATTTAGATAGAGAATCTGGTCCAGGAAGGAAACTATGATTATTGATAACTATACTTTTAATATGAACTAGGTGTGATAGATAGGGAGAAGCCTAGCAAGGCCTTTTTGCTCAGTCTTCTCTGTGTCCTATTCTTAAAGATGGTCCAATAAACATTTGTTCAGCAAACATTTGCTTCTCCATCTCCATGTGAATTGCTTTCTTCCCCTTTGAATTTCAAACCACTATCCACTTTCCCCCTTAGTTCAAAATGACATATAAGTGTCAGCTGTCCCATTTGTCCTCAGATCACATAGTCATGTGGATCCCCATATGTACATACATAATTAAGTCTATTTTCTCCTGTTAATCTATCTTATGTCAATTTAATTCTTAGGCCATGCAGAAGAACTCAGAGGGAAAAGAAGATGTTTTCCCTCCCCACAGGGGTTCATATGACACTCACCATATCGAGTTTGCCTCGGTGCTCAACTAGGCTGGAGAATGCATAGGCTGTGAGCACGCATGCAGCAAGAGAGAAGTACGTGTTTACCACGGCCCTGTATTCTTTGTCTCCAGCTTCAGCGATGGCTGAATTAAAGCTGGGCCAAAATATCCATAAGAAAAGCGTCCCTAAAGTAAACCACAAAAAAAGATATTAGTTCTTAATATGAAAGACAATCCACTAGAGGCGATTTGCTTTGGAGACTGATAATGTCTCTACTTTTAGGCTTAGTTGTCTAAGTGTTAGGAGGAGAGGCAGCGTAAACAAAAGTAGTATTCAGAGGTCGTTCCTTCTTGAAGATCTTCACAGCTGTGTTGGAGTTAACCTTCCCTCATGCCTGACCAAAGAGACAAGAACCGAGCAAGTTCATCACTACTCACCAATCATTGCAAACAAGTCCGAGTGGTACACAGACTCCTCATTGTCATGTCCCCGTCTCAGGCCTGGTCGATATAAGACACCTGCTACAGCCAAGCCAAAGTAGGCCCCAAAGGCATGAATCGTCATCGATGCTCCAATATCAGTGGCCTGAAGGGGCAAAACATTCATGCAAAAGGTGAATCTGAATTTCACTACAGGAGGAAAGTCAATGAAAGGACTGCTTTATGGGTTTAGCAATAAAAAAAAGTAGATCAAGAGAGAAAGAATTTGTCAGAGAAAAGGGGAGAAAGCAAGATAGTTAAATAGAAAAACTATACAGGCTTTGGAGCCACATAGAACTGAATTTTAATCCTAGATCAGGTACTTCCTTGTGATGTGGCTTTAGATAAATTACTATACCTCTCTGAATCTCAGGTTCTGTTAAATGGGCAAATATTATCCAGCTAGCATAAATGAGACCACATTTGTAAAGTACTATGGTCCTTAGTGGGCACTCAATACATTTTAGGTTATGTTTCCAGGTTAGGGTAAGTCTCCATGAAATATTATGCTTGCCTGTGATATAAAACAAAGATAATGTTTGCATTTACTTGACATTACAGATAAAACTCACTTATTGCAATTTAAAGATGTGAAGCTTCATAAAGCCTAGGTTGCCCTACCAGTGTGGCTCAGTGGTTAAGCACTGATCCATGAACCAGGAGGTCTGGGTTGAATTCCCAGTCAGGGCACATCCCTGGGTTGTGGGCTTGATCCCCAGGTGGGGGTGTGCAGGGGGCATGCAGAAGGCAGCCAATTAATGATTCTCTCTCATGATTGATGTTTCTCTCTCTCCTTCTCCCTTTCTCTCTCTGAAATCAATAAAAATACATTTTTTTTTAAAAAAAGCCTGGGTCTTTCCCATATTTTTTCACTCTGCTATATGATGACATGAAAACCAGCCAGCCAGAGGTCCAAGATTCATTTGAATATATGTTAGGTCCCTTTTAGCATACTGTGTGGAATTGATCCAATGTTCTGCATTTCCTGCCCCTAGAGGGAAAGTTCAGAGTACCAAACCCAAGGTATTGTTCTGTCCTTATGAAGACAGGAATATGATACTATATTAATTTACTTAAGATTTTCCTACTCAGTAAACTCCTATGTGCCATTCAGGTCCAGCTTAACTGTCATTTCCTCAGAAAGCCTTCCCTTGTCTCCCCAGTCTAAATTAGGTCTTTCAGTTACATTCTCTCATGACCCCCTCTACTTATTTTTTCATCCTCTGTATTATAATTTATAGTAATATTTGTGTGTGTGTTTGCATGCACACAAGCACACATATGCACATGCCTGTGAGTGGGTCAGAGAATGTATGATTGTTTGTTTGATGTCTTTCTCCCCAATTATATTGTCAATTCTGTAATGATAGGGACCTTAACTATTTTGCTTGTCATGGAAGCACCAACACATGACACCTAGAAAGTTGTCAAAATAATTGCTGTTGAATTAAATGTTCAATAGAAGCATACACAGCCTGTTGAAGAGTGCCCAGAAATATCCTATTTATAATTCTTGGGCTACTCAATGATATTTTTATGGAGAAGAAGAAATTTGACCTAGGCCTTAACAAAAGGCTTAGGAAAGGCTATTCACCTAGTAGTTGAGAAAGAAATAGGAATTGATTGTTGGTAGGAAATATAATGCAATAAGAAGAGTTTGGGAGTTAGACAAATCTGGGTTTGAATTTAGATTCCAGCAAGTCATTTAGTATCTGAGCTCATGATTGTTTGTTTTTCTTCTTGTGTAAATATTTTTTAAATATATTTTATTGATTTTTTTACAGAGAGGAAGGAAGAGAGATAGAGAGTTAGAAACATCGATGAGAGAGAAACATCGACGAGCTGCCTCCTGCACGCCCCCTACCGGGGATGTGCCCGCAACCCAGGTACACGCCCGGGACCCTTCAGTCCACAGGCCGACGCTCTATCCACTGAGCCAAACCGGTTTCGGCTTCTTGTGTAAATATTAACAAAAATAACACCTACCTTATAGCATTGTGATGACAAAACGAGACATGTCTACAAAACTCCTGGTTCACAGTAGGTACTCAAATAAATGAGGACTGTTTTTACTATTTTCTGTGATATAACTCTTGCCAGGGTCTGTCCCTGCATAGAGTGGGCATCCATTATGTGTTGTGACCACAAACCATGTCCGAAGTTAGGTAAGTATAAATCCGCTAACACGCACCTTAAATATCTCAGCAACCAGATGTTCATTACCAGCAAAGACAGCTATTTCTATGATTGTCATGATCAGCATTTGGAGTGGACTTATTTTCCCCAGGACAGCTCCAAAAGAAATCAGAACTGTGGCTGTACTGAAATCTGCATTTATCATGCTAAGGGAAAGAGGAAGAATACATGAAAGAATAATGCAAATCCCAAATAAAACTGTGAGTTGTAATAAACTATAGCATCACCTTATCCAGAGTGCAAGGCCCTTCTCCTCACCAGTCCTTATCAGTCACTAGTCCCAGGCCTGCTGTTGGCCCCTCCCACTTCCTAACCCCTCCTCCCTTCCATTCACTGTACACTCCTTAGTCACTCTAACATTTCCTTTATTTTAACGTACCTGATCTTTATCTCATTTAGGGTTTTACTTTATTTTTGTTGATCTGATAAATGACCTATTTTCTAGAGTATTTGCATTTCAAAAATAACCTTAGAAAAATGACTAATGGTAGATTTGTGTACCCTGTAGCTGAGATGAAAAGAATCATAATTTTATGCCCTTAAAGTCAGACCAGAGAAGACATAGACATTCATGTATGATCCAGCTCAGTAGAGCAAGACATAGATTTGCCGCCTTGGATCCCAACCATCTTCTATTGCGTAAGGCAGACAATTTGCCTGCTAGCTCAGAGACTGGCTGTCAAGACACTAAGCCGAGAAACAATTGCTCTGAAAACACAATGTTTGAAAAGTAAAAAAAAATGCTTACTTTTTTATTCCAATGTGGATTTTATGTCCATGGCTGTGCAGGATCCCCTGCATCAGAGTGCCCCATTGGAGGCCCAGAGCAGCAATCAGTAGGTTGATGCCCACACTGCTGAAGCCATATTTCTTCAGGAAAGTCATGAGGAAGCCAAACCCAACAAATATCATAACATGCACATCTTGGAACACTGCAAAAAAGCAAAGGGGGGAAATCTGCATTAGGGGAGCACAGAGGAAGTGTTATATCATAGAATATCCCATTTATTTAATGCGACAGCCTTTGTGCAAGACACTGAAAAGGGAGAACATTAACTGGGCAGCTAAAGGCCAGTTCCAATGGCAACCATGAGACCCTGGGCAAGTTATTCAGTGTTTGAGCCTTTTCTTGGAACATTGTGTAGTATCATAGTGTGTTCTTCATCCTCTGCATGAAGAGTTTCCCTTTACCTGTCCCCTGAAGAAATCTTTACAAAGCACAGTGCAAGCATCACCCCCCTCTTGTAGGTTTTCCCAATACTACAAGGGAAAATTAATATTTTCTAGTGTCTTTCACACAGCTTTTTGTATATACTTCAGCTTTAGCACCAGTCGCATTGTATTGGCATTTATTTAGCACGTGTCACACTGTAACAGGTGGTCAATGAGGTGTCCTTCTGCACTATATAGCGAGTTTCCTTATTGAAGAGATTAGGACATATTCACACATTACTCCCCAGAGTTTGGTATAAAAGCCTGCATATAATAAAAAAGGCAATAATGGTTAAATGAATGAGCTAGTCTCCATTTATCAAATGTGTATAAATAATAGTATCAGCCCTGGAAATCTTATCAAATCACTATTTGAGTCAAATGAGATGATGTGTTTGTTAGCAATTTCTAAACTGTTGTAAGGAAGGCTGTATCTTTCGGGGAAGCAAATACCGGACTTGGTATCTGGAGATGTAGGCTCCGGTTCCCAAATTCTATCACATGATTGTGTGACCTTGGGCAAGTCATTTATTTTCTGTGGGCGTCAGTGTTCTCATCTGCAATACTGAAAAGATCCTGTTTCACAGAGTGACTATGAGTGGGATAACCCTCTGTGGGAGGGAGTATTAGTAATGCGCCATATAAATGAAGCACATGACTAAATGTGAGATTGTAAAAACACAGGCCTTTTCCTCCAGAAATTTACAGCTTAGTTGGTGAGACATATATTTGGTAGAACCATATGATATTGACATTTTTACATTCAACTTACCAATGAAAGTTTGACTATTGGCAATTTCTTCAAATGGATAACATCGGGTTATCCATTGCATGGTTCAATTCAATAGATACACAAAGCAAATTAAGACCAAACTGGGAACAAATATAAAACCAGAGCTAAATTAAACATGTAAGTGTTGAATTAATATTAACCACTGTGGCCTGATGTTTAAGTGCAAATAGGCATGAGGGAGGACATGCCTAGAAGCTGTATCTTATAGGAACCTGACGTTAGGATCCAATTAATTTACCCAAAGGGTGGACACAGGATTTCAATTCAGGCCTGATGACACCTACTCCTCCATGCATGGAGCACTGTGGGGTATAAGGATAACCAAGGCAGAGTCTTGGCCTCGCTGGCACTCAGAGACCCACTAATACCTCTTGCCTCTCTCTACCTCTGTTCTCCCATCAGGCTTAGCCCACGGTGAGCTTAGGGCGGGAGACGATGACCCTGGGGTCTGTCTCCTGCAGGACAGGCTCTGATGCACTGGGCAGATTCCCCACTTAGAACTGAAAAATTTATTCCTTCCTTTTCCCTCACCATAGGAAGTGCTGCTAGATGATAGCCCTAAGCTCTCAATTCTCTCGTCAATGTCACAGTCCTTCCCTAGGGTAGCCTGTGCCCAATGACTAATTCACATGAGCATCGCCTGCCTCAGGAAAGGACCACCTGTACACCGCCTGTTAGCTCATCCTAGTCTCAGAGTTTCCTGTGGGGTCAGCTGAAGCCGCACCTCTCTCTGCCCAAACCCTTCTGCTACAGGTGTGGATCCTTAAGGCATTCCCTAAGAAACCTCTTTCAGGCTAACGTCTGTCTTTGAATTTGTTTCTTGAGGAACCCAATCTGCAGCATCTTCCCTATGGGCTTCCCTCCCCACCCCCAACTCCACAGAACTTTCCTGACTTTCTCCCCTACACAACTTGTATACCACATTTATTTGAAACGTTGCCAATTAAATCTGATAAACTAATCTGTGGTTTAGTTTGGCTTTCCAAAGGTTCCCAAAGTTTAAAAAGGGCCCCTGGAGGCCTGGGAACTTAATATCAAGTATTACTCTATTGCAAATAACAGAATAGACATCATCGATTAAGTCACTAGGGTCCTTTGCTGGTCTCGCAGCTAGTCTGTTTAGTATGAGTGCAGCAAATGTTTACATAAAGAGACTGAGAAAGCAGGCCAGTCTTTCATGATCCAGGCACACTTTAGTGTCAGTCATGCTTTCGACCCCATGCACACATTGAGACTTTGGCCATTTCATTGTTCCTTGGAGCCCCTCCCTGGAGAGACAGGATGAGGAGGGTGAGAAAGGAAACAACCGATCTCTGGGAATCATCCCTGGTCAGCAGCTTTGAGGAAAGACCCAGAGGAGAATGCTGCAGTTTTTACCTGCTGCTGGACATCTGTCACCTAACATCAACTTGTTTGATTTTTGAAGTATGGGTGACCATATACACTCCTCTTTCTTTACAAGTTGTTTTTCTGCCATTTATTTTGTTTATGTAGACATTTAATATAGATCATCAACTAAGTTGGAGAACAAACTAAGTCAATATACTCTAGTACATAACTTATTCTCTGGCTTTATTAAGTCTTTCGTGGACAATTTTTCCTCCTTAAAGGAAGGTTTCGATGACATGAAGTCCAAACTGTCTCTCAACTCCACAATTTGTTTATAGCTACAGAGATAGAACAAAAATAAGAAACCAGTTCTATTGACTTCACTGTTGTTTTTTAATTACACAAAGTTATTTTCCTGAACATCCTTTGCTTTTTTTTAAAAATTAGAGTACTCTTGTTCTTCCTGTGATATACCCATTTTCTTTTATTTTTTAAATATTTTTATTGACTTCTGGAGAGTCAGGAAGGGAGAGGGACAGAGAGAGATAAACATCTATGTGAGAGCGGAACATGGATCGGCTGCCTCCTGCATGCTCCCCTCCAGGGGATCAAACCTGCAACTGGGGCATGGGTCCTGACTAGGAATCCGACCCAGCAAACTTTTGGTGCACAGGACGATGCTCAGCCAACTGAGCCACACAGGCCAGGGCATGATTTTAAAGCAAGCAGTAACCAACTATTGAAAAAAAACTGTTTTATATGATTTTGTAATGGCGCACACTGGTAGCAATAATTTTTCAGATTCTGTCCCCATCCCCCTTTGATGGAAAACCAGACCTTTTCTATAGAGGGAGGAATTTCTCCTATTAACTGTGCTCCAATATTTTCCCCCCTCTAATCTAATTCTTGTTACTGCTTTCTTCTACAAGGGGGCTTAAGAACTCATCTATTTTGTTGCTAAAGAGAGCTAACAAAGTTGTGAAAGCTCTGGACAGATAATGATTCTATATAAAATATATGGATTAAAAGGTTTATAAATAATTATGATAATGTACCAGAGGCCTGGTGCACGAAATTTGTGCACTGGGGGGGGGGGGAATATCCATCAGCCCAGCCTTCATCCTCTCCAATCTGGGACACCCTCGGGGGATGTCCGACTGATGTAAACTGGCAGTCAGACATCCCTCTCACAATCCGGGACTGCTGGCTCCCAACTGCTTGCCTGCCTGCCTGCCTGATTGCCC
>NW_005871159.1:760069-767439 GCF_000147115.1 Myotis lucifugus
TAGAGGAAATAAGGATTTCCTTAGTGGTTTGAATGTGAACGTCGGGCTGACAGGTCTAAGAATTGCCAAGACACATCTACATCAGATATTCTCAATCGGGGGTGATTTTAGCCTCCAAAATAAATTTGGCAATGTCTGGTGTTTCTGTTCTACTTTACTTCCACGTTTGTTTTGCAATAGGATATCTTACAAGCCCTGATAACTCAACATGTTTAAAATGCAACTGATTATTCCAACTCACCTCTGACATCACTGACAACTAGACAAAATGAAATGGAAGCTTTCCTTTCCTCTAATTCCTGTGTATGTGTGCTGCCACAGTATCCTCTCCATCCCACACCCAACACTTCCTTACCTGGCCAACCAGATACTCTACACAATATTACCAGACCCAGCATAACACTGTGCATGTCCTCTTATTTTATGTCATTTGTTTATGTGTTTACCTGTTTGTTACTCTATGTGCTTGTCTATCATTTCTTCAGATAGACAACTGAGCCAGAACTGCCAGTTAGGCACTCTTTCAGGAGAAAGTGAATGCAATTCTGAAGGTCAAAATCATGAGGTGCTTGTCCATGATAGACTCCCGCAGAAAGTCTGGCATGTGTAGCTTTTCAGGAAATGCCTGTTATGTGTGAATAAATGGACCACTGGTGAGAGTCACTGAGAATTCATCTAATTGGGACTGTAGGACTCTTATTCATAAATATTGTTTTTCTGGATCAAGTGTTAAAAATTGTCCAGCCCACTTTCCAGTCAGGAATTTGTTAGCTTTCTTGTTATATTGTGTTTTTCAGTGGTTGAGGGTAAACAAGGTATTTGCATACACATAGCTTTTTGCTTATAGTGAGTTCCAGTCTTTGAGCCATTGTGATTTGTATTCTGAACTCTTCTCAGAAAATAGTATCCTGAAGATAGAATCTTTCCTCCTCCACCTTCCAAATATTTTAATTTCACATATTTCAAATATTTAGAAAAATAATATAATGAACACTATACTATTCATCTGGATTTATCAATTGTAAATATTTTCTTCAGGTTTACATGTATGTATTCTTATAAGCCATTTGAAAGTCATTTTGTTCCAAACAACCAACATGAATCTCTTAAGCAAAAGAACATCCTCATAAATAACCACAATATTATCTTCACATCCAAGAAATACCATATTGATCCAATTATATTATCTAATATAGAATCTATATTTAAATTTCTCCAGCTGTCCCAACTTGTCCTTTTGTAGGATTTTTTGACCCATTATCCATTCAGATTTCATACATTTTCTTTGTCATGTGCCTTTAGACTCTTAATTCAGATCAGTTTTCTCACATGCTTTTTATTGGTCATGAAGTTTTGTCTTTTATGTAGTACTAGTGTCCCGGTGCATGAATTCATGCACATTGAAAGGAAATTAATTAGAAGAAATATTTTAGAATCGCTATTCGCCCTTTCTCTATAGTAGAAGAGTCAACCAAATTCACAATAGACAATGACAGATCGAAATACACGTGTGTGATTGGCGCTAGCGAGAGCTCTATATGCAGCGAGCGCATACACAAGTCAACTTAGTGTGTGTGTGTGTGTGTGTGTGTGTGTGTGTATTTGCTTAATTACACCTGCTTTCTGATGTAGCTAAACTTTTTCCAGCCCAGTGAATCGCCCAACTTCTCTTTCAGGTCATTATCAGCAACACAGTAATAAATATCAACACAAAGCAGATTATTATTGTAGATCACACAGGGAGAACAAAGGGTAAAATATTTAACTGTAGCAGTGGTTGACTATATTCGACGCAGTAAGAAAACCTGAAGTCATTTTCAAGGTCCACTATTTCTTACTTCTTATCAGTCAGGTCAAGTTTCTAAGCTTTCCAAATCTCCATTTTCTGGCTAATGAAAAAAAAATAGGATTCCACCAAGTCTCCTATCTACCTACTCCAGGACTTCTGTGAGGATCAAGTGAGATGAGGCACAGGAAAATGCTTCACAGACATTTGATTAAAGTGTAAATGTTTCCACCTGGCTATAAAGCAAGTCGTGTTCCTGGGCTGAAGAAACTGCAAGGAGGCTAGTTGCTAGGGAGAGGAAGCCAGGTGTTGCTATGTGACATCATTATCCAGACGGACACTTAGCATATTAGCCTTTTATATATATAGACTAGAGGCCCAGTGCATGGATTTGTGCACCGGTGGGGGGTCCCTTGGCCTGGCCTGTGCCCTCTTGCAATCCGAGATCCCTCAGGGTATGTCAGAGAGCTGGTTTCAGTTCAATTCCTGCAGGCCAGGCTGAGGGACCCCACCGGTGCATGATTAGGGCCAGAGAGGGACCATAGGAGGGCTCTAGGGCATGTCTGTCCTATCTCACCCAGTCCTGATCAGCTGGATCCCAGCAGCAAGCTAACCTAGTGGTTAGAGTGTCTGTCCCCTGGTGGTCAGTGTACATCATAACAACTGATCTAAGGGTCAAACGAACAATAGGACACTTAGCCTATTAGGTTTTTATTATATATGATGTCTCACAGTTTGCATTTGTTTAATTGTTTCACTATAATTAGAATTCAACAAAATATTTTGGTAGGAATGTGATACAACTGGTATTATGTACTCCCATTTTATCACACCAGGTGACACATAATTCTTTATCCTATTACTGTGATGGTAAGTTTGAGCACTTGGTTAAGATTGTTCTGGGAGATCACTTCCTTATGAATGTACTTTTTGCCCTCTAATCAATATGTAATCTCTGGCCTGCCAGGGCATGGTTTAGTAGTTGAGCATTGACCTATGAACCAGGAGATTATGGTTTGATTTCCAGTCAGGGCACATGCCCAGGTTGCAGGCTTGATCTCCTGTGAGGGGCATGCAGGAGGCAGCCAATCAATGATTCTCTCTCATTATTGATGTTCCTATCTCTCTTTCCCTCTCCCTTCCTCTCTGAAATCAATAAAAAATATATTTAAAAAAAGAAATAAGTAATCTCTGGGGTAATTCTTTCAGACCATGTATTCTCCAATAACTCTTCACCTAATGGTTTTACAGCCATTGATAAACTATGCTGAAATCAATTACTATATTTTTAATTACAACATGATAATTTCCTATATCTATTACTTCAATTAAATTAATTAGTTGGCATTCTCTGTAAAAACCTTCTTCCTTCTCCCCTACTTCCTTTTAAGGAATATATCTATGAGCTCCTTGTTTGTCTCAATGTGCCATGATCTATTACTATTACATCATTATTATTTTTAATATCCTGTTTATTCCTAATTTGTGTAGTTAATGCTCCCTCAAGCAGGACACTGCTTTCTTTTGACATATCCCCATCCCATTAGCCTTTATGAACTTGGCTTACCTTGTGCTGTCTTTACCCTGACCTGGAACTAGCAATTTCTCCAAAGAGCTGCTGAGTGGGGAACGGTATATAAAAACCAAAATTTGGGTTCTATTTGTGCCCTTTGCTTTTTTTAAGTAGACAAAACTATTCAATTCAAAGGCAACACACAGGGATCTAGTGGAGGCTGGTATCTTATTGTAAAGTCATAAACCACATATAGTATGTTAATATAGGCACTGTAACAATTCTAGGTAATATTTAGGATGGCAGCAATTTCCTAGGAATTTTTTTTCACTGCACAAATGAGTTACCCTTTGCCTGAAACATACATGTAGATTTGCTAAATCTTTTGGTGACAAATGAACTAAATGATATCTGAATAAATATAGTAACAAATTCTTAGATGTAGACTTAAAGTAAATAATTGTTTTTAATCCATTGTTAATATAAAAATTCCCAAAATAGTTTCTATTGCTATGTACACCCTTTTCCAGTTTACCTATATCTAACATGGTTATCAAAATGTAATTTGAAGGTATTAGGGGTCTGAAAGATTAAAATTATTGCATGTAATTCTAAGATGTTATTTGCCTTTTTCAGTGTATTGGTATTTCCACAGATGGTGAAACATAATGTACTAGCATTTTAGCATGAATAAAAGAAGTGCCACCAAACTGTACAAGTAGTCATGGGATTATTTTTTTTTACCACTACATACTTGCAGGGGGGGAAATCCAGTTTTTCTTAATAATTCCTCGATGAACCAGTAAAAATTGTTCATTTTAATTATTGACTTTCTCATGCATGTCTTTTTAATATTATCTATGAATCTGTATGCTGAAATGCAGTTACACACAACGTACTACTGAAACATGATGGTTTTCTCAGAACAAAAGGCACTTTTGTTATTGTCTGAGTTACAAATGAAATGAGCACCTTTTTCAGGGAATTCCATTTTTACTTAGAACAAAGACTGACATAGACTATGATTTTTCAGATAGGTATTGATTTTTCCTGAAAAATTAATGAAGTAAGGCTATAATTTTGATGAAAAAAATGACAGTATTTGTTGCCAGGAATACTGACTGAATTTTTAAACATTTAGAGTTTTGGAAAGTTTGTGTCTGTCACTTACAAGCTTATTAGCTTTCTAATAGTTCCCTAGGGTTTTCTGATGAGATTATTGATGATATTAATAAGTATACTTAAAAATAATATGGATGAAATATGTCAACGTTTGGAATACCTGCATAGCCATGAATTAATATTTTTCTTATGAACAATATAGAATGCTATAAGATCACCCATAGGTAAAAGATCCATTCAAAGAGCAAGATAGACCCATGGACTTTAATGTAATAAAGTACCAAAAGATCATTAATATAGTTTACTCTCTCATAGGCTTCACTGTGTTTGTAGAATCTCTAATAAAATGTTAACAGGCCTCAAAGGGCTTTCTTCTTAAACTTTACTTTTCTCCAGTCTGTGTACATGTTAGCAAAGATTAGCTGACAGTCATGGTCAAGCTTTATTCCTTGTCAAATTATTTGCCTCAACAGAGTGACCAACACTTTGCTAGATGCCATGGCAGCCAAAGAGCATCCAGTAGAGCTAATTTCTAAAATGCGTATCTCGGGTTATTCACGACATGAAGCATGCCATTCAGGAGTGCCACACATGAATGCTAATCCCAGGCCTGTGTAAGTAACATCATTTTTTTAAAATTATTATTCACAAAAGCCCAGCAGTATGCAAGGAAATGAGAGAGACATATCTGATTGAATTTGTTTAAAATACAAATATCTTACTTTACTTATTTGTGAAAAACTCGTAAGTTCTACCACATTACAATTGAGAACTGTTGAAATACACTGTGAACCTGGCTGGCATAGCTCAGTGGTTGAGCGTCAACCTATGAACTAGAAGGTCACGGTTTGATTTCCGGTTAGGGCACATGCTCAGGTTGCAGGCTTGATCCCCAATGTGGGGTGTGCAGGAGGCAGCTGATGAATGATTCTCTTTCATCATTGATGTTTCTATCTCTCTCTCCCTCTTCCTTCCTCTCTAAAATCAATAAAAATATTTTTTTAAAAAGAGGAAAGAAATACACTGTGAGCTTCTTAGGCAGGGACTGACCTCTCTGTTTGAATCCCTGTACCTGGCACAGTGTATGGCTCCAGGAGGCACCCCAAAACATCTGTTGACTTGAACATTGCCTCTTAATGAGTTCATATTTAATAATCTTCTCTCCAACGAGAGAAACTTGCTATTCCACAAGTTTTGTGCAAATTCATTGTTTAAAATGTAGGAAAAAAATATACATGTGCAACCACAATCATGTAGCTCCTAGGGCTATTCTACACAATATTTTAACCAGGGATAATATAACTGACCTGGAAGATTAGTATTAGCCATAATTTGATGTTTCCTTTAAAGAGTGAAAGGAATCCTGCCTTTGATATCATTTTAGATTCCTCTCTTTTTGTTTTCATGTTTGACACAGCTGATATATCAGAAAATCCTGCCTGCTACACTTTCAATTATAGCTAACATTTGACCATTTCTCAGTACTTCCTCCGCTACCACCTTGGTGAAGCCTGCTATCATTTCTCTGCTGGGTGACTGGACTGGTTTCCTAATATGTCTTTCTACTCACCTCTGTCACCCCCTGCAATCTATTCTCTACTTAACAGCCAGAAGAAAGCTTTTAAAACCCAAGTCACAACAGTTCCTCCTCTCAAAGTCCTCCAGTGGCTTCTCAAGTCACTCAGAATAAAAACAAAGAACGCAAAATGCTCAAGCAGCACCCAGGCTCTCACACCTCTGACTATTCTCTCCACTTGCTCATTACATATATTAAATACCCCAGTGCCTTTGCACGTGCAGTTTCTTCCACATAAAATGTCCTTGTTTAAATATCTAGTATATGGCTTACTTTCTTGCTTCTTTTAGTTTTATTTACTGTCACTTTAAAGCAAAAAGAACTATCTAGACCAGGGGTGGGCAAACTTTTTGACTCGAGGGCCACAAAGGGTTCTTAAACTGGACCGGAGGGCCGGAACAAAAGCATGGATGGAGTGTTTGTGTGAACTAATATAAATTCAAAGTAAACATCATTACATAAAAGGGTACGGTCTTTTTTTTTTTTTTTTAGTTTTATTCATTTCAAACGGGCCGGATCCGGCCCACGGGCCGTAGTTTGCCCACCGCTGATCTAGACCAATGATTTTCAACCCTTTTCACCTCATGGCACACATAAGTAATTACTAAAATTCTGCGGCACACCAAAAAATATATATTTGCCAATGTGACAAAAAATAGATATAATGTTGATTGATTTACAAAAAAATAATAGTACTTACATATCCTTTTTGATCCAAAGTAACTTTAAAAAATCAAATGTCTATAAATGTATTTAAGAATTTCTGGTACCAAGAACCAGATGCAATCTTATTACATATCATGACCAATAAGATGCATCTCTATTATATGACCAATATATTTATGGTTCAAGATAGGGCATTAACACCTGACAGCTCTTGTTTTGTTGAGCACTGTAACTTTTAAAATTTAACAATCTAAAGGAAAAAGAGGTCAGGTATTGCATATTTTAAAAAGTTTTGTGGTACACCAGTGTGCAGTGGCACACCAGTTGAAAATTGCTGATCTAGATTATACATTAACTGCCTGTCTCAACCAGCTTTCTCATTTAAACCACAGGACAATAAGACAATTTAAGTGACTATTTTATAATTCTCTCAAGAACATTACAGGATTGGCATCATTCTAGATGCATATGATAGAAGTTAATTAATTGCAAACAATGGTAGCTTGGCCTATTAAGACTTACCTCTTTCACATCACCCTGGTTGTGAAAGGCTGAAAAGACATCCTCCCTTGTCCAGATGTATCTATTTCATTAATATTGCTTCATTTATTGCTGTGGTATTTTATTACCATCTAAATGTGAGCATATGTATGTGTACATATATAAATTAAAAATAAGTATTTTTATAAATATCAATATATATATAT
>NW_005871159.1:767539-791863 GCF_000147115.1 Myotis lucifugus
GAACATTGCCTACTTTGTCTGTTTTGTTTTATTCACTTCCTAGAGCCTAGAGCTCTGAAGATTGTCTTACAAGAATTGGGAGCTTAATAAATATTTCCTTAATAAGCCATGAAATGAATTAATTTTCATTGTTTTGCAAGCAGAGTATAAGGGTGATATGATTGCTAAGCAACTGACAAAATGATCATATTTAGTCATTCTCTCCAACTTGTTTTTTACCCTCAAATTTTGAATTGAAGTTTTACGTAAGAAATTTTGACGCTGGAACTTAGAGAATTCAGCTTGAATTATGCAAATTATGAGGCTCTCAATAACACTCTTATTTAAATAACACTCATCTTAGATCATAGTTTGGCATTTTATCTGGTATATTTTGTTTACATGTGGACCAGATAGCAGAGTTTTAGAATAAAGAGATCATATTTCTTACATGCTTGGTATGAAATAAAAACATTTATTAGATAAATAAGTTAAATGTACAAAAGCATGTAGATTTGAACAGACTTTTGATTTGTGTTTATTTTCTAGCTTGAAAATTATGAAATTATTTAATCAAGAACCTTCTTAGACATCTATATAATGTACATAGAACTAGACTTGGAGTCTGACTCTCCACTTATGGCTCTAACTCTTAACTTGCAATTGTGCATTTCAGCTGAGTCATGTAGCTCTAGATCATTTCTACATGAGAATACTCCCCACTTTAAAAACTCCTTCAAAATGTATATAAATGAGTAAACAAATGTCAAATTGTTTCTTAAAAGCTTACACGGTTTTTAATAAAACTAAAATAGGCATTGCTAACATTTTAAATAATTTAGCTGTTTAAAAGTGTTTCAGCCTCATTTTAAAAATAAACAATCTAGATAAGGGAAATATATTGCCACTGCCTTTCATGGTTACTGAGGTATCAAACAGGCCTGCTTCTTCATAGGCCATCAGTGTATGTATGGTAGCAATTGTCATATTAACTATTTCATAGCTTGCTCTTCCAAACTTGAGATTAAATTCATTCTTTCCTCTGTCACCATTTTCAGGGAAGGATTCTGCTTTTAAAATGTTAGGTGTTCACAATTTTCATCTCAAAGAAACAAACTTCCTTCCTTTCAGAATATTATAAAACCATAAGCACATTCATTTCAATTAAAGCTCTATTTATATCCTATATGACCCTAAATGACTACTTCTTATATCTTAGTGCCCCCACATGAAATCCTGGCTGCTCTTCAAAATACTCCAATTTGTTTCTACTCTCTCTCTTCCAAAGTTCCTTTTTATTTATTTATTTATTTATTTATTTATTTATTTATTTATTTTTATTTATTTTTATTTATTTATTTGTATTTATTTATTTTTATTTATTTATTTTTTTGGGGGGTGGGAAGTGATATTTTTATACCATGCAGAACTAATGAATAATTCAAAGGAAAAATAAGGTCATTTAGCCACGGGTAGGCAACACAAAAGTTTATCAATTATTTTAATTTGTAGCTTCTTGTTCTGATATTTTAATAGACACATATTCTATCCAAACACCGTAATTACAGAGACCAGATGCCACAGCATAGACTTATAATACCCTTAGTACTTACAACTATCACATAATTCTATGAGGGGCTCCAATGTGGAGCTCAAGTGGCTACAGTATTCAAAAATTTCACATTCTGAGAACCTGAAGAACCTAAAATGTATAAGAAGTAGATTGCCTACTCACGAGGGTATAACTCAGGGAATCTGTCCACATCTGTTGAATTGGAGCTGCGAAGCGGCTGGCGAATATTCTGATCCGTTTCATACTGAACAAATAATCCAAATAAAACAATCATGGCAACCTCCAGGCCAATGGCCATGAGAGGGAATTTGAACCTCATGTTTGTGGCAAAGGACAGAGGCACACTGTGGGTTTCACAGGCTGCGGGAGGTTGATAAAAACAGAGGGACTGCTCTGTGTGTGGACTGCATGTTAAAGGTACACCAATGACATTGCAAGAAAAAAAGCATGGGCAAGACTGGTTAAAATGTCCCACCCATTGGTGGGAATTATACTCTGCAATCAATTGGACAAAATAATAAAGTATACTACATATACTGCAGTAATTGACTGGTTGACTAGTTCACATTTGTTTCCCTTCCTCTGAGCATAGAACTTCGTATTGAAATAAGCTGAGTCATGAACAATCTGGGAAAATAATTATTTCTCTCTTTAGCTCTTCTCTCAAGCTATTCTTTGTAAATGGAGCATTCTTTCCACACATTCTCTCCCCACACCCTGCACCCGGCACACATCATCCTTCAGTTCTTAGATAAAAGGTGACGTCCTCAGCAGCCTTCCTTGACCTCCCATCTTAACCCACCTTCTCACTATTCCCTCTCCTGGGATCAGGACCTTTCTGTCACAGCACTTCCCATAGGTGGTTGTGTGTGTGTTTATCAGTGATGGCGAACCTTTTGAGCTCTGCGTGTCAGCATTTTGAAAAACCCTAACTTAAATCTGGTGCCGTGTCACATATAGGAATTTTTTGATATTTGCAACCATAGTAAAACGAAGACTTATATTTTTGATATTTATTTTATATATTTAAATGCCATTTAACAAAGAAAAATCAACCAAAAAAATGAGTTCGCGTGTCACCTCTGACACGGGTGTCATAGGTTCGCCATCACTGGTTTTTATGTGGTGCTTGTTATTTATCTGACATGTTTTAAATGGCTGTTCCCCTCACTGGCCTGTTGCTCCTGAAGACAGCGGTGGTGTCTCTTTTGCACAGCATTTAAATTTTTGAAATTATAGTTGATGTTCGATATTACATTAATTTCAGGTGTACAGCATATTGGTTAGACTGGCTTATATAATGGTTCATATAACTCATGAAGTGTTGTCCCCCAGTAAGTCTTTCACCCACCTGACACCATACATAGTTATTACACTATTACTGACTGTATTCCCGAAGCTGTACTTTACATCCCCATGACTATTTTGTAATTACCGATTTGTACTTTGTGATCCCTTCCCCTTTCTCACTGGCAAATCTTTGTTATCTAGAACCAATACCGTGCTTAGCACACAGTGGACAATTGATAAATATTATTTGAGTGAATTAAATTAAGGGCAGTCTCCAAGAAAAGAAAAAAAAACAGCTCAAAGGCAATCCAATCATGTCATGAAGGGAAATAGAGACAAACATGCTGTAAGGAATTACATTTAAATGATAAACATATAGATCCCAACAATAAAGTTAATAGTGCTGTTCACTCTCTCATTACTTCAGTCAGCAAGGGCTTCTCATCAGGATCTCTTGGGCTTGAGCAAAGCTGAGGATCAAGCTCAAATTACGGAGCTTGGAAGAACCAAAGGTCTGGCAGACGGTAAACAGTAGCGTGGTGAAAGTTCTCCTGCCAGTTCTTAACCACGAAAGGAAGAGGCTGGGGAGCAGGGCGGTTCTAAAGTGTCGATGATGGGAGACAGCTCTCTTCTCCAGCTTCAGAGACTTTCAGTGGGTGAGGTCAATGTGAACTGATCAAGAATGAGTAAGCCATGTTCTCAACCTATGTTGATCCTTAACTTGCTGTGTGGCTTCAAGTAAGTGACACAATTTCTTTTAAATATATTTTATTGATATTTTACAGAGAGGAAAGCAGAGGGATAGAGAGTTAGAAACATCGACGAGAGAGAAACGTCGACCAGCTGCCTCCTGCACACCTCCTACTGGGGATGTGCCCGCAACCAAGGTACATGCCCTTGACCGGAATCAAACCTGGGACCCTTCAGTCTGCAGGCCGACGCTCCATCCACTGAGCCAAACCGGTCAGGGCATGACACAAATTCTTTATCTCAATTTCTGAATATATGCACATTTGGATAACAGTTATTATTATAAACTTGCATTGGAGTTGCTTATTTTGATATCAATGACGGATCAAAATTAGACCACTGCTGCTTTTTTTCCCATTTATTTTTTATTTATTAAATCTTTATTGTTGAAAGTACTATATATGTCCACTATTTTTCTCCCATTGACCCCCTATAGTCTGCCCCCATCCCTTGCCCCAGGCCTCCACCACCCTGTTGTCTATAGGTTATGCATATATGCATACAAGTCCTTTGGTTGATCTCTTCCAACCTACTCACCTACTCCCGCCACTCTCTCAAAGGGAACCTTCATGCATTGTTGGTGGGAATGCAGATTGGTGCAGCCACTATGGAAAACAATATCAAGATTCCTGAAAAACTTAAAAATGGAACTGCCTGATGATCCAATGATTCTATTTCTTTGTATATACACAAAGAAATCCAAAACACTAATTTGAAGGAATACATGCACCTCTATGTTCATTACAGTGTTATTTACAATAGCCAAGATATGGAAACAAACGAAGTGCCCATCTATAGGTTGAAAAAAGAAGTAGTGATACATGTAAATGATGGAATATACTCAGCAATAAAAAATAATGAAATCTTACTATTTTCAGCAACATAGATGTACCTAGAGGGCATTATGTTACGTGAAATAACTCAGAGAGAGAGATGAACACCATAAGATTGCACCTATATGTGGAATATAAAGCACAAAATAAATGGACAAAATAGAAAGAGACTCATAGAAACAGAGAACAAACTGAGGGTTGCTGGGTGGGAGGGGTGTTGGGGAGCTGGGTAAAGAAGGTGAAGTGATGAAGAAGTACAACTTTGCAGTCACAAAATAGTCACAGGGATGTGAAGTACAGCATAGGGAATGCAGTCAATAATATTGTAATAACTGCGTGTTAGGCTAAGTGGGTACTAGAATTATTGGGAGAATCACTTTGTAAATTATATAATTGTCTAACCACCATTCTATACACCCAAAACTAATACATTATTGAATATTAATTGTAACTGGGGGGGAAAAATCACTCTCCACGTGTTTCCAAGAAAAGATATGTCCCAAACATGCTTCCCTTGCTTCACTAAGAATAAATATGTATGCAGTAGCTGCTATCCCACTGCAATGATTAAAATAAAGAACAAAAGAGAAGGAGGTAGCGGAGGAGGGCAGAGGACAGAGACTTGCACCTCAGTTCCAGAGAGATCCCGCCCGATTAGTGCAGTGGCCGTTGCACCCAAGGGAGTAGACAGCTTAAGTGAAAGGAAGTCCCAGAAGCCAGGCAAGCTGCTGCTCAAAGATAAGGTTGGAACCGAGGGCCTCCCAGAAAATATGACAGACCTTTATTATTTTTTTTCTTTCCAGAACTTGGTCCTTTCCCCATAGCATTTTATCAATCTGCCTCAGCTTGCTGAGCCTCAGGCACCCACGCACTAGAGTAAGTGTTTGGTGGCCTTAACATCCCCTGCCACCTGATAGCTACACCTGCTAATTATAACCCTTAAAACAGCCCAGCCAGGGGGGTTCATTTCTTAATGTCATGTTACAAGTGGGAAAACCAGACACCAAATGACTCCCAAAGTCTAATACCATTTAGAAAAGTTCAGGACCCGAAGTAAAATGCAAGTCTGTCTGACTCTGAAACTGCTGTTCTCTGTATTTGACTAATTGGTTTTGGCGCTCTTCAGCCAAATTGTTTGGGGATTATTCCTAGAAAAAGTACTCCCCTTCATAGGAATATAATAATTGTATATGTATACATACAAATGTATGCATATTTAGGTTTAGTTTCAGTTTTCAAATGATGAAAGCTATAAACAAATTTGTCTTCTTTAAATCATTCATACAACTTGAAACTTTGTAACCATTCAATGCCACTCCCATATCAATAGTTTGGTGTTCATCTTTCTGGGGTCCCTCTATATATTTATATGTAAATATGTTTTGATAGCTACATATGTCTTATATTTTAATATCAGTAACTTCATAATAACCTTTCATTTAAAACTTAACCATATATGTTATTTATTTGACTTTAATATTTTTTATTTTTCAATTACAGTTTAACCATATGTCTTAGAATATCACTTTTATTTCTTGATTTTTAAAGATGGTAAAATGTTTCATACTGTAGATGAACCATAGGTTTTGAAGTTTTAAATAGAGGATCACTAGTGATTCTTATTAGAGGATTACAACCCAAACTGTACTCGGAAACTTCAGGCATTAGGACAAGCAGGGAAAGAGGATGTTGGGAAGCATCTGGGGGTATATAGTACAGTTCAGTGTTTAGTACCTCAGACTTGAATCTAGACTGTCTGGCTTCTGGTCCCAGGTGCAATGTTTACTGATAAACTTGAGTAAGTCAAATTCTGTGGTTGGTTTTGCTCTCTAAAAGATGTGGGTACTGTTTACTTCAGAGATCATAGTGAGGATCCCAATCACAGTGCATATGAAAGAAAAAGCCTGGGACGTAGTAGGGACACATTAAATGTAACTATTATTCTGTTTGTCACTTTTGCCTACCCACACTCAAACACTTTCTATTTCGAGGGAGTTTTTAAATAAAGGTCTTGCTTTCCATTGTGGAGAAACTCAAGTTGGGTGGTTATTTCCGGCCCTCCCCCCACCTCGCTTTGGCAGTTCAAGCCTGTGACCTGGGATCAGTCAATTTAGAGATCAGTTATGAAAAATACACAAGAGTTGACACCTGGGGGCTGCTTGTAAACACAGTAGGTCTTTTAACTGGAAGATCCCTGTGGTGCCCTCTACCTGTGACCTCAGCTTGCCTTGGTCAGACTTGTTTCCTGACACTTGGGTTGATTCTCTGAGCAGCCTGGTACCCGTCCAACAAATCCCACTTTCTCTTTAAGAAGAAAATTCGGTTTCTATAGTTTACAACTAAGGAAATTGATGATGCAGTATCCCCTCTGTATCCTTCTTTAATCTCACTATTCACTCAAGATATTTATTGAGGACTGTCTGTGTCTGACAGGAACGCTAGAGCCTGTGATATTGTTCCTCTTTAACAAATTCAAGGACATGCCTAGAAAAAATACATTCATACTAGGATACCCTGACCCAACTGCAATGCATTTTTGGACCTGTCACTGGATTTAGGACATTTTTATGAGTTGGAATCATGAGGTTGCTTATTTACACACACGCTTTGGGGGAAAAGTCAATTGTAAGGTAAATGGGAAGTTAAATGGCTATTTATCACTCTTTTAAAAAGAGGCTTTTCTAAAAAAAATCTGATGAAACAATTTTGCATGTAGGAAAACCATATAAACAGGTGTTGTTCAGGAGTAACAATGTGGTAATTTCTGTATGAGTTTCTATGGAAACTATCCATCAAATTGACATTGGATTATTCTGCATAGAACAGTCTATCTATTAACAAAGGCTTCTGCCTGAAGTAATACCATCAGCCTACAAGGCTCTTTCCTTCTGACTCAATTCAAACCCAGCTTCACATCAACTAAAAGAGAACCTCAGGTTAAATCTCCTTATATAACTATTTTTTAATCTCAGCTCTGTGTGAGCTAAAAAAGAAAATATTAACACTTTGAGAACAGGCAGTGCACTGCAGAGGAATTGCCAAAAGTCCAAGTAACATAAAAATATTTGCAATCTTACTAATAGTTAAAGAAATAAAAATTTAAACCATAATATGGTATCATATTTGCCAATTTAAAAAATACAGTAAGCCACGTGTTTTATGGACATGGAAAAACTGGAAATCCTATTTTGGCTGTTGGGAGTGTAAACTGGTTCTGCTAGTTCCGAGAATAATTAGGCAAGTTCCAGTAAAGAGGAAGATGCAAATTACTTTGGCCTGTCAATTTTAATCCCAGAGAATGCTGGAGAATGTTTACAAGAACTTGTGTAAAAATGTTCAGTGTAAACTTATATGTCAGGGTAAAAAACTGGAGACTTTCTAAGTGTACATGAAAAAGAGGATGACTATAGTGTTGGAGAACACAATTAAATGTTTATACAAAAGTGAAAATGAGTGTGAACAGCTTGATAGCATAAGAATAAATAAATATCCCAAACAATCTCTCTATATAAAAGGCTAATATGCAATTGTCCCCTTGGGAGTTTGACTGGGAGACCGGGAGTTCAATCGCTTGCTATGATGTGTGCTGACCACCTGGGGGTAGTGCGGAATGAAGGAAGGCCCTAGTTAGCAGCTGGAAGGCCCCATCGGCCCTGATCGCTGGCCAGGCCTAGGGACCCTACCCATGCACGAATTTCATGCACCAGGCCTCTAGTTTTAAGATAAAAAGACAAGCTGTAGATGGTATGTACAATATTGGCAGCATTTAGATAAAATTTAAAAATATGAAAAACAATACTAAATACACATATGGGATACATATATGGGAAAACTATGTAGTAACCAAGTCATGGGCATGAGAAGTAACCAATTCACGACAAAGGCAGGAAGAGTCAGGGGTCATGGTGGCTACAGTGAGTTTCAACTTCACAATATTTTGTTTCATGAGCTGGCAAGTGAACACATGGGTGTTCATTATATTGGTCTCTGAAATATACACAATATACACAAAACCTTATTTTTTTGCCACAGCTCTTAAAACAGCAATATGCAGTACTATGGCACTAAACAAGATGCCTTGTGAATCTAATAGAAGCACTATTGGAAGAGTAGACAGATGCAAAGGTATACTATGTACTAAGGTATAGTATGTACTATTTGCCTTGTTATATAGAGGGAGACTGTGTGTGATTACCTTTGCTGATTGTAATAGAATAAGAGCAACTGTAATTCTATAGATGTATTCCGGGTGCCAGGGAATCTGTTGATTTTCTGTAATAAAGATTTGACATATAGAATCACCATTTGAGTGGTACCACTGTGTGGTTAAGTCTGCAATAGTCCACTGCAACAGCGATTTTCAACCAGTGTGTTGTAAGAATTTTTAAAACATGCAATACCTATTTAGTCAGAGGCACTAACCACTTCCTCCTTAGATGGTCAAATAAAAAAATGACAATAAACAACACAATAGTAGCCATCCAATGTGAATGAACCAAAAGCATACCTACTTTTTGTCAGATTGGGACAAAAATATATTTTTTGGTGTGCTGCAGAATTTTAGTAATTGGTTTATGTGTGCCATGAGATGAAAATGCTGAGAATTGCTCGCTGGTCTACAGTTATTATCCATAAGCCTTTTAGCATTTACACTAGCTAAATAGACAAGGTAAATAAGGATGGGTCACAATTACGACCACTGAATTTTATATTGATTGTAACATAAATTTCGGTAGTATCCCAGTCACTTAAATTTCTTTTTGGCTTATTATCTTGCTAGTTTCATGGACTTCCACTTGGCCCTGGCTACCATGATAGCTCTAAATCTTGGGGTCAGAAAACCAATGTAGTGAATTTGAGACTTTCTAAGTGTATTGATTTTTTTAAAAAATATGTTTTTATTGAATTTTTTAGAGGGAGAGGAAAAGAGCTGGATAGAGAGATAGAAATCTTGATAAGAGTAAAACACCAATTGGCTGCCTCCTGCATGCAACTGGGGATCGAGCCAACCACCCGGGTATATGCCCTGACTGGGAATTGAAAGTGTGACCTCTTAGTTCATGGCCGATGCTCAACATTGGCCAAGCTAAGTGTACTGATTTTTACTCCATCTTTTGGAACTGGAGAATTACCCATGGCATCAGTCTGCAGTCCTACTGCTGCTACTCTGAGATGCACTTGGGCCAGGACTTTATTATCTTGACCTTTCTAAGATTTATTCTGATCTATGTGCTATGGTAGTATTTGAGGTCTTTGGAGATCAGCACTAGTTTTAAGTCCAGATCTAATAAACCACAAAAATCTTTTTTCCACTCCTGCCAGTTACCTTGATAGATAGCCCGGGTTCCTTTGCGTGAAGGCTTAACAAAAAGTTCATGGAATGTGTTATGATGGCATTGCTGGGTCCTTTCTCTAGGGCAGTGATGGCGAACCTTTTGAGCTCGGCGTGTCAGCATTTTGAAAAACCCTAACTTAACTCTGGTGCCGTGTCACATATAGAAATTTTTTGATATTTGCAACCATAGTAAAACAAAGATTTATATTTTTGATATTTATTTTATATATTTGAATGCCATTTAACAAAGAAAAATCAACCAAAAAATGAGTTCGCGTGTCACCTCTGACACGCATGTCATAGGTTCGCCATCACTGCTCTAGGGACATAGCCATGGCCTCCCCCTCAACTGGGGGAGCCAAATACATGAATTAATTTAGGTCTAATGACTGGGTAAGTGTTTTTGAATTATCACTTTAGCAAATTCTTTCATGTTTCTGCCAACAGACTTAGATATGTTCATATTTTAAATTATCATTGGTATCGGCATCTTCCCCTGTCATCTTTGTCCTATGAACACCAGCCAAAACAGAGCTCTTCTAGGCTACAAGTGCATACGCTCATCAATGGATTGTTTAATGCCTTAGTGAAGGAAAGAGTTTGTTTTAAAAGCTTTGAATACATTTATTCCTAAGTTGCACAAAAGCTTTTAGCACATGTTGCCAATTATGATGACTAAAGAATTTATTAGATTCAGCATTATATTTTTAATTTATAGTTCACAGATACTAAATGTACTGTTTTTGTTACCTGGTTTTCTTTATTCAGATATCCTCAAATTGAATGGATGAAAGAGGACATAGTCAATAGAAGATTTTTTCAAAATTTATTTGATCATTTAGAAAAAGACAATGACATTTTTACAGTAGTTTTTAAGTGGAGTCACTTTGCTCTTGAGATGAAGAATCAGCCTTAAAAGGTGTTTTATTTTATTGAAGAAGGGCATTGACAGGTGGCCTGGCATTTTGCTCTTGTGATTTTGTCATTACACCCTACTTTTCTGACCAAATAGTCACAATTCGTTATCTTATCCGCCTTCATGCAGGAATTGGCTAAAATGAAATAAAAAGTAAATTAAATGCTGCTTCTTGGATTGAAGTATTAGTTATCCAAAACTATATTATCTCAGGGGAAACCCGTTTATTCTTTATATATTCTATTATTCAAAGCTCACCACACACATGGGAGTTAATAGTCTTAAGCTGCTTAATAAATATACCTGATGTGGCAGACAGAGAGTTCACACACCCAGAACTTCATGACATCAAATAAATTTCACTATCATGTTCCAACAAGGTGCATAGTAACAAAATAACAAAATAAAATAATTTTTTTTATTTTTAACAATATATTTCAGGTGCTACTTATTTAGCCCTGTGGGTATGAGTGCTACCATATCTACTTGTGAAATGAATAGATTGTACAAAGGGGCAAGGGCAGCAAATGGAAGACAAATCCTACTCATACCCCATTTACCAAGCCATACAAATGATTAGTATCCTATCCCAGCAGTAGCTCTGGTGTGTATATTTATATGTGTATGTAGTGTCTGGGGATTCCTAGAAGACTGGCAGGAACATTTAATGCATGTGCTTGAAGCAATCCAAAGTTCTTTTGTAAGTGCCTGCTTCCCAGGAAATGCTGCTGTGAGGAAGGAAGCAAGTGACGTAGTTGGCAGAATATGTGAGTGTATGCTAGTGTGTGAGTGTGACTGTGTGTGTGTGTGTGTGTGTAGAGGTGCCCATACTGAGGAGAACAACATGAAGTTTCCCTTTATTTTATCCCCTGGCATTTATTTAGGAGCAACAGCAAATCAAGCCTGAGCCTCTCTGAGGTTGTATAGTGAGTTTCAAATAATTTTGCTTTTCACCACCCTGAATGAGAACTGACAGCTAGAAGGCCTTAAAGGGCAATTTCACCTCCACATTGGCATGGTTATTTTGCTTTGCATGACTACCTCGAAGTCTATCTTAATTTAGTAGTAACCACTCTCAAATGGCAGCTGAATGTACCACTTCCTTTTTTAGCTCTCTCTTTTTTTAAAAAAAAATATGTTTTTATTGATTTCAGAGAGAGGAAGGGAGAGGGTGAGAGAGGAGCATCAATAATGAGAGAAAATCATTCATCAGCTGTCTTCTGCATACCCCCATTGGGGATCAAGCCTGCAACCTGGGCATATGCCCTGACTGGGGATCAAACCATGACCTCCTGGTTCATGGGTCAATGCTCAATCACTGAGCCACACCAACTGGGCTTTAGCTCTATTTTTATTGCCAAGATCAAAAAGACTGAAGTAGGAAAGGGGGGTGGGGGGGGGCAGAAGCAGAATGAGGTCATTCATATATCAGGGAAGATTCTGAGACTGTTATACTCAGCAAGGTCATGTCCATGTAGACATCAGAACATAAAGATGCAGAATGAATAGTACTTACTGCAAAGCCCATTATCACAATGATTCGGGCAGTCTTGACATGGTCTCCCTCTTTTGTATGGGGTCCTGATGGTATTATAGTGGTTCCCGCTGGCAATGGAATATTTGAAAGACAGAAGCAGTGACAACATGAAGAAATATAGGATCGTGCCATGGGAGTAAAATACATAGCAAGAGTCACATGTTATAAAAGGGAGACATTTATGAAGGTTAGGTCTACAAAGACAATTTTAAGGTAAATTGGTAGGATTTAAATATATGCAGAAAAAAGGAGATGGGGTTCCACCGTCTTCACAATAAATCAAAGGTATGCCACCAGAAGAGAGGCTTGTAGCAAGGTTCCTAAGAATTTTTGGATTCGGCATCTCAGAGTATTTCTTACTTCTGTACTAGATGAATTTTTATTTAATTGAGAATCCAATATGTGCCATGAGCTATGCTAAGCACTTAAAATAGCTTATTATGTCTAATTCTCAGAAAAAAAAACACTGCAAGAAATGTATTGCTATTGTCTCTTTTAGATAAGGAAAAAGGAGCTCCAAGTTGCTAAGTTATTGGTGAACTGAAGGTCACACAACTAGTAAGTGACAAAGCCAACATTTATTCTTGAACCTTGTGGACCACAGAGCCCATTCTTTCTGGACTTTGCTACCAATATCTCCATGGCTCTTTCAACCCTTAGAATGCACTGCTTGGCCTTTCCAGTCTTTCCAATTTTCTCCTTTCTTCAAAACTGGCCTTTCCAGTCTTTCCAATTTTCTCCTTTCTTCAAAACCACCCTCAAAGCTCTCCATGAAGCTACCTTAGAACCTCAGATGGATGAAAGGAGTTGGATTATAGCTCAAGGTGCAGGCCATTTGGCCTACCATATGCCCGAAGTGGCCCTTTGGGCTATACTTACGCAGGGCAATAATGGCAAACATAGTAATACTGAAGGTTGCTGTGAGGACAGTGGGCTAATGCACAGCCAAGTTGGTGGGAAGTGGCCCAAACGAGCTGTAAGAGAAAAGTTTAAAATAATCATTTTAATTAAGTTCATGCTGTTCACATTGTAGGGCTTGTTTCTTAATTGCTTATTAAACGTTATCAATGAAGGGAATTTTAAAACCTGAAAAATGTTGCCTTCAGATTTTTTAAATTTATAAACTTGATGAGTATTCTCTTAAAATATCTCTTCCAGGTATGGGGCCTCATTTAACATCCGATAAGCATGATACCTTTGTTATAACAGTGAATCACACTCAAATTCATAAATATGTGGATAATGGCATGCTGGGCAATAAGGGGATAGTCACTTAAGGGCAATTTGATTTTTGCAGGAAAAAAGAAGAAACTATTGATCTTGGTGTGTGTGTGTGTGTGTGTGTGTGTGTGTGTGTGTGTGTGTGTAGATAATCTTAGGGGCCCAATATATATAATACAAAAATACTTATTTAATGACTAAAAATAACTTGCATATATGAGTTAATTTTTTAATTATTTTTCTCTTCAGTGTTTCATCCTGTGATAGTCTAGAGAAAATAGCTTGAGACTTGTTCAAAGTGTTGCTTAAATATAATTAAGGTCATTCATCACTTTATTCTCAGAGCTGTCATTTAAAAAATCCATTGTGGTAAATTGAGATCACAATAAGCAGATGAAGTTGGTGGGTACCCAAGAGATAATGGGTTGATGTTTATGTACATTAATGGGTAGCACATACTTTGTAAAGTAGGGCAGCTTTTACACTCACATATAGGTTGCATAGCTAGGATGTATGCTTAGCATCTCCAGAATAAACTGCACAGAAAAAAATAATTCTGGGAGGGTAGTAGACAAAAAACATTAAACTTTTGTCATTACATTTTTACCTGGGTGTAATGGCCAGTTACAGCATTTGCTCGAGTACCTCCATATCCATATTTGAAATCTTTAACTTCATCGTAAAGAGATTGGATTGCATCTGACCATGATTTGGGACTACTGGACATGTATAAATTCTCTCCACAACCAGTGGCTAAAAATTAGAAAAGATAATGAAACAATAGTGAAACCAGTAGTTTCAAATAATTCTCATCGAAAACTATTAGAATATTATATTTTAGTTTTTGTGATCAATATCACCTTCCAAATCTTTCACTGACTGATTGGAGAAATCTAATTTCAATTTCCAAAGCTCAGTTCTATGAATTGGAATTACTCCCTCCCGCTCACATATGAATAGCTTTTTAAAAATACCTAAATAATGATTCATTTTCAAGCTGATGGTGTAGGTTAACACAGTCACAGATGCCATTTTGGCAACACTAGTAAATGAATCAACAAACAGCAAGTATTTATTATTATCTGCTATGCCTTCATAGTATGCATATAGGGGCCATGATTTTGACCTTCCGCTCTTTAGCTAGAGAATTAAGAGGAGCACATGTGAAGCAGACAGCAAATAGATCAGACGTAAGATGGTATATCCCGTGGGAAAATGAAATCAAAGCCATGAATGCAAGAGTGGTGATGAGGAGGCCCATCAGATTTTAGCAAAAAAGTCTAAGACAGGTTTGGGTACGGTGGGCTTGCAGAGTAAAGCAAACTGAGGGCCTCGAAAGTAAGGTAGAGAGTTAATTCTTCATGAACATAATTTACACTTATGCCCTGGAAAGTTATATTAAAATAAATAATTCTTTTCACTAGGAATTTATAGTCTGGTAAATTTGACTACAATGTAATAAGTGAGAAGGGTTTTTTGTTGTTGTTTTTTTAGATTTCAGGAATAAACTTGGCATGTGACTAAATAAGAATGGTGAGTATCTACATGAACTGAAGTTCAGAAAAAAAAAATTTAAAACAATGTTTTTTTGTTGTCTCCTCCTCCTTCCCCCATAGCTTTTGCCTTGGATCTCTAACTTAGAGTCATTTTCTTTTTTCTTAGAGTAGCAGGAGTAATGACATTTTAGGGCAAGAGTTTTTAAAAAAAGAAAACAAAGGAATACAAGAAAGAAAGCAAAAGGAAACAAGGTTCCTGTGTGAGAGGATAGGTCATGACGTTAAAACCAACAGACAAAATCTCCATCACCATTCCCAAGCTGCCATAGCTCACCACTTCAGTGAATTTTGGCTTAATTTTTGTTTTTTATTGATTGATAAAGTGTGACTTACAGCTGATTTGTCGTGCATATGAAGGGCTGTGAGACAAGGTACACTTGGTTGCCCAGCTTGCAGCATTCCTCGCAACTACGTCATTCCATGTCTTGATGTAAATGACAAACATTTGAAAACATATAAAAATATTATGTATTCATGACACAATCATGATGTATATGATCACATTTAAAACAAATGCCTATTAGATTAATTGTTTTCTAGTATTTCTTATTTTTCCATTGTTCTACTGAAAGATACATTTCTTGCTTTTCTAAATCACTTAATTATAAGGAAGCATATTACCATATGGGGTCACAGATTAAATATTTTAGGGAAAAAAATATTTTAAACCCAATTAGTTGGATAAGCACAGCTTGGGGCTATGGATATTTAATTAGAAATGAGAACTAAGTATGTGCTGTTTTTCTCAAAATGTCTGTTGCCTTTGCCCCAGTCTTCATATACATTAATATATTGCCAGATGCCATAACAAGCATTAGTAAGTTTGTGCTGTACTAAATAAAATAAAACAGGGTGAAGTACAAAGTATGTGGAAAAATAAATGTCTACCCTTATCTCATATGCAAAATAGGAAAGATATAGGAAAATAAATCCAAATAGGAATTGAGTGTTATCATCATTCAGATAAGTTAAACCAAAATTGCTATACATTACTTTCTAGAGAGAGGGGGAAAAAGTTCCAATCTAAGATGAAGAGATGTTCAGAACAGAGCAGACAGCCTGTACCTTTGAGAAGGCAATGTCAATTAGCTATCATGGTCAGGAGGTATTTGTCCTGTACATTGGGCACAACACACTTCCTCAGAAATAAAGCTAAACATACGGGTCAGTAGAAAAATTCCTTCCTATAGCCTAGATCAGTGATGGCGAACCTTTTGAGCTTGGCATGTCAGCATTTTGAAAAACCCTAACTTAAATCTGGTGCTGTGTCACATATAGAAATTTTTTGATATTTGCAACCGTAGTAAAACAAAGATTTCTATTTTTGATATTTATTTTATATATTTAAATGCCATTTAACAAAGAAAAATCAACCAAAAAAATGAGTTTGCGTGTCACCTCTGACACGCGTGTCATAGGTTCGCCATCACTGGCCTAGATTTAGCAACAACTTTCATAGTATCTCAGCAATGGCATGAACCAGAAAGATAATGGATTCTATTCCTCATTTATTATAGGACTCTCTTCTAAAAAAATACACATTTTGTCTGCAATGGAAGTATATGTTCAGTACCTCATAAGACAGCTAATTTCTAAATAGACTTTTTAAAAAAAATCTCTTGAGGCATATACAGTATAACTTCCAAATACCTATGATTTGTTAATTCTAGCTCAGCCCTTTGAGGAAATTCAGAACACATTTAATTCATCATATGATAGCACTTTAAATACTTGAATGGGAAGAGAAACAGTAACTACTTTTTACTGAACATCTCAGATGTTAATGGCATTTCATTTACAATAGCATTTCTATACTGATCCTCACAAGGTTAGCAAAGTTTAATGATCATTTCCACTAATCGCCAAGAAAGCTGAGGCTCCTTCAGATTAAGTAATTAGCCCAGAGTCAGTGATCATATTCTCCTGGGATAATATTTAGTCTAAATACCTCAGACTGCCTCACCTTTCAGTTTCCAGGCTCCCCACCATGCTAATCAACACTTTCTGTGTATGCTCCCTTTCATAATGTATTGCCTAAACCAGTGATGGGGAACCTTTTGAGCTTGGCATTTCAGCATTTTGAAAAACCTTAACTCTGGTGCTGTGTCACATATAGAAATTTTTTGATCTTTGCAACCATAGTAAAATGAGGACTTATATTTTTGATATTTATTTTATATATTTAAATGCCATTTAACAACGAAAAATCAACCAAAAAAATGAGTTCGCGTGTCACCTCTGACACGCATGTCATAGGTTCGCCATCACTGGCCTAAACCCATACACATTCTATAACATATGACCTGACCATAGCTGAAGAGCAGTGTTAGCCTCTTAACACGTTTATTAATATTAATAGTAGGAAGAAAGCAAAGGGAAGGTCAGACATTATAGGCATGGTCAACTGGGCAGCTTAACCAGGAAGCTGCAACTTTGCACTCCCCAGGGAGCCATTCTCTGCAAATCACTGGGGGAAGGAAGCTGGGCACATGTGCAGTGAAGTTGGGGTGATGTAGGGAAGGTACTAACTTGGGGAAAAGGTAATTGGCTAACAAGGCAGAGACACTGCAAACAAGTGAAGTCCTGAAGGGTTGATTGGTTAAGCTCCTGGTTATAATCCCCAGACAAAGAATTCTCTCTTTCTTGTTCCTCTTGCTTGTTTGCTCTTGTGCTCTTGCTCCCTTGCTTTCTCTTGCTCCTTGACCATCACTCACCTGTGCACCCCAAAAGCCATGTAGGTTTATCAGCTTCATGGCCCATGCCCATAGGGACCCTACAGGCAATGGACTGCAGCTGGGAACACAAGCTGACCTAGCCAGATGCTGGACTGCACTGGACTGTGCTTTAATAAGGGGCAGAAGTGCTAGGCAGTGGCTTAAATTCTAGCTCTGATGAAGATAAGGCTGGACTTTTTCCATGGTGAGATGAAGGAAAATGAGACCTTGGAAATCCAGGGGTTTAATTCCATGCAAGTAAATAGCACTCGTTTTCCTGTACGAGTCTCAGAAAATTCCTTTTCTCATGACATCATAAGAATTCCACTTCCACCAGTAGCAGGTGGGAACACAGAGGGTACCGCACCAATAACAGAAAGAATATAACTTTTAGACCTATACACCATATTTTATTATATAGTTTAAGTTTTTACGAGTTGTTTAGCATCTAATTACTCAAGTAATATAATTTACAAGGCTTCTTTCACCGCCTATTAATTATACTTTCATCCTTTATTGAGAGAGTCAATGTTTTCCAGTTCAAATGCAGTGTTACATTTAACTACCAACCAATGTGATAACTTTTCTAGGGAAATAAAGAGATTAGAGTATTTTACATAGATAGATCATAGTTTAATATTCATTGTTACATGGTTAGATGCTAATTGATAACAATCTATCAATCAGACAGGACTTACCATTTTAAGCATGTTGCTGGCACTGGGACTTGCCATCCTTCTAAGGTCATTGTGCTTATTAATAATCTCCATTTGGACTGATGGACGTTGAGTCAAAATATCTAAAATTGAGGTATTTGACTTTAAAATGAAACAAAAAGTAAGAACAATGTTACAATATTGAAAATCAAGATAATGAAACAACTGATTTATTTCAACATGGAAGTTAAAAAAAATGTTGAGTTTTGTATTCTTCAACTTTATCATCAAACTCACCCAGAGGGCTTGTTAGCATACAGATTGCTGGGCTCCACCCTGCAGAGTTGTTGTTTTTTTTATTTTTAAATATGTTTTTATTGATTTCAGAGAGGAAGGGAGAGGGAGAGATAGAAATATCAATAATGAGATGAAATCATTGATTGGCCTCCTCCTGCAAGCCCCCCACTTGGGATCAAGCCCACAACCTGGGCATGTGCCCTTGACTGGAATCAAACCTGGGACTCAGTGGATAGAGAGCAGGCCAACACTCTATCAACTGAGCCAAACCAGCTATGGCCACCCCTCAGAGTTTTTGATTCAGGAAGATTAGGTAGGGCCAACAAGTTCCCAGGGACCATAATTTGGTAGTCTACTAGTAAGTCATAGAATTTTTGTGGGGAACTTGAAAGTGTCCTTTTGAATATCAACATTTGCTTTGCCTTTAACAATAGATTAATTGATCCATAAACCTGTTTACACATGACCTTATCTGATAACATGAAAGAATTTAAAGCCATATCAGCAGCCTAATTAGTACCAGAAAGTTCCAATAGAACAAAACAACAGTACCTGGAATTCTGCAAAACCAAAATTTGAGCTAAATGATAGCCAGCAAAAATATTTACTCACACTTCAGAAAATTTTAGGATATATGTATAGAGGCCTGGTGCACAAATTTGTGCATGGGTGGGGTCCCTTGGACTGGCTGGCAATCGGGGCCAATTGGGGCCAGCAAGCCAGGAGGAGGGACCGCAGGAGGTTGGCCAGCCATGGGAGGTTGGCTGTGGGAGTGCACTGACCACCAGGGGGCAGCTCCTGGATTGAGCATCTGCCTCCTGGTAGTCAATGAGTGTCATAGCAACTGGTTGACTGGTCATTTGGTCAACTGGTTGTTCGGTTGACTGGACGTAACAGTCACTTTGGCTTTTATATATATATAGATAATATTATATATATGACTGTAGTATATTGACATATTATTTAGATGAAAAAATATGCCCTAACCGGTTTGGCTCGGTGGATAGAGCATCAGCCTGCAGACTGAAGGGTCCCGGGTTTGGTTCCAGTCAAGGACATGTACCTTGGTTGTGAGCACATCCCCAGTAGGGGGTGTGCAGGAGGCAACTGATCGATATTTCTTTCTCATCGATGTTTCTGGCTTTCTATCCCTCTCCCTTCCTCTCTGTAAAAAATCAATAAAATATGTGTGTGTGTTTTTAAATATGTGGTGTATCTGCCAACTATATTCAGTATCTTGTAAAGATTATGAATTGTGTGCACACTTATGTTTAAGCCAACCTCAAAATTATCCTTTTCTGTCTTAATAAGAGCATAATTAGGAGGCAGTGTATTTTTTAATGAAAAAAGTATGCTGAAAGAAACCCTGGAAATCATTTAGTAAATCTACTCTGGCTCTTCTCTGTTTACTATGCCACTGGACTAGTGCCCTCTCTACCCTTCTCTGCCCCATCCCCTGGCCTGGAGCTGACCCTCTGCCCTGCACCACCTGGGCTCCCTTGTCTTGTGCTTTCTGGATGGATTGATCCAAAGAGAGGCACAGGAAAAACAGAGGGTGGGAAGAAGTAGAGGTCACAGCTTTTCCTGCCCACTCCCTTCTTACTTTCACACTCCATCTCTGGGAGGAGATAGCTCCATTTTGATCCTGGTGTTATTTCTTCCTTTAGTCCAGCAGGCCTAGCAATTAAAAGGCTTTCCATGGCCACTAGTAGCTATTTTGTTCCTTTAACCCTGATCCTTCCTCTATAAATATTGCTTTGTTACTGCTCATTCATTAAAAACATCTGTGTTGAAGAAAGAAATGGTAATTATGTGATAAGATGGAGGTATTAGCTATGGTGGTAATCATTTTTCAGTATGTAAGTGTATCAAATCATTACTGAGACAATTTAAATTACAGTTATGTGTCAATTATCCTATATAATAAAAGCCTAATATGCTAACTGTCCTGTTGGCCATTCAACCAATCAAAGCATAATATGCTAATGATATGCTAAGGCCACTCAACCACTCGCTATGACGTGCAGTGACCAGCAGGGGACAGACAGTTGATTGGTTGACCAGTCGCTATGATGTGCACTGACCACCAGGGGGCAGACGCTCTGTCTGGTAGGTTAGCTTGCTGTTGGGGTCCAGCTGATCGGGACTGAGCAAGACGGGCCGTACATGCCCTAGAGCCCTCCCACAGTCCCTCTGCAACTGGCCAACCTCCCATGTCCCTCCCCAGCCCTGATCATGCACTGGTTTGGTCCCTCGGCCTAGCCTGCACCATCTTGCAATCTGGGACCCCTCAGGGGATGTCAGAGAGCTGTTTTTGGCCAGGCCGAGAGACCCTACTGGTGCATGAATTCTTGCACCGGGCCTCTAGTATCTCAATAAAGCTGGAACAACACCAAACAAGACATCTGTGTTGAATTCCCTGTCTAGACTCTGAGTGAAAAAAAGCTCTTATTTTCACCCATTAATAAAACCGAAAATCAGAAAGGTTAGCTGAATTATGTAAGGATCTCTTTTTTCATTGTAGCCTAAAGCTGATTACTTTAAATTTGGAAGTGCAAGTTAATAAATAGACAATATATCCCTTGTGCTGATAGGTTCTATTTTAATAATGAGAGCAACATATGATAGCTACCATCATTTCCTTAGAAAATAGCTTCCACATTAAGCATTTCGCTATTAGTACACTCATGTGTCTTTCTTACTTTTTGGATCTATTGATGATCTTTTTAACCCCTAGTTGCTTACTGCAACCTTTCACTTAGACATCACCTAGCACTCACCTTCTCATATGCACTAGTATTGCCTTTCCAATTACAACATTAACAAAACCAGCAGTAAAAACAGTGATTTATGGTTTCAAGTGCTGTGTGGACAGTGAGAGCCGAGTGTCAAAAATACCTTTAAATATATAGCTCACACCATTGACAAAAGAAGCCAAAGCAAAGAATAACTGAGATCCTTGGAGGGTGCAATGGATTTTCTGGAAGTCAACACACTGTGAGTACTAAGTAGCTGATTCATTACAATCAACCCTGGTGATGCTCATAATAAGGTCACATTTTCTTTCTTTGCATCTTTTAATATGTAAAATAATTTTAATTTTTACACTTCATGGAAGTACTATTATAGAATTCAGTTCTCAAAGCAATGCATTGTGGTAAGATTTATTATCCCCACTGAGAATTGAAATAAAAAAATAAAAAACAAGGTTCAGGGATATTCCAGACCAGATAAACCACTCCTTAGTTGGCATTGCCCAGAATAAATGGCTACATTGACTAAAACTGTATGCCATTTTAGAGACTAGGACCCTGAAAATTAAACATGTTAAAGTTCTCTGATCTAAACTTATAAAATCATGTGAGCCAAAAACCCAGAACTTGAACCAAATTCTCTGACACTAACTAAATCTCAGGGTCTTTCTAAGTTGACAAACTGGCCCTGGAATGCACTGCTAGAACTAAGGAAATAGCACTTCTAAACTTTAGACTAGGAAACAGCATTTCCAAACTTTCAACTTCTTCCCATGTGTTAATACCAATCACTCCACGTGGTTGGTGACTATACTAAGAAAGCTTTGTAGGCAAATAACTCAATGAAACTTGTTTTTACTTATCTTCTTTTGAGAAATATGGAAGCTGCATTATTCTTTTTGGTTTCCTCAAATAACTTGCTAGTCTGTAAAGAAGATTCAGTTCTTTAGAAATAAAACATGATCCCTTTAAGTAAATACAAAGCCAAATTAATAAGAATCACTCAGCCTCAAAGGTGTATTCTACCTTCCTTTTTCCTGTTTGATCTTATAGTCCACATGCCAAGACTTCTCTCCCAAAGAGGATAAAAGGAGGTGGAACCTTATAAGCCAAATTTTGCGCTGCTTGATTGAATTTCCCCACTTACTAAGGAGAGGGATATGGCTTTCTCCTCTCAAAGCTTCCACTTTCTCCTCTCACGTTACACTTGCTTCTCAACCTGCTGCACTCTGTCTTCTGTCCTCACCACCCCGCTGAATTGGCATTTGCCAAGATCATCACAACCTCATCGGTGGTAAATCTAATGGAAACTTCTTTACCTTACCTGTCTAGGTGGCACCGGGAAATGTTGCATACATTCTTCTTGCCCTTGGCTTTGTGATGCTGCTATTTCTTCTCTTTCTTCTCACCCTCCTTCCTTTTCAGCTTCCCTTTCTCTGGTTCACCCTTAAATTTTGGTATTCTGCACAATTCTTTCCCTTTTCACTTTATAGTTTTTCCACTTTTGTGGTTTCTTTCCATCGCCACTTTTGTAGTTTCGATGCCACGTGTATGCCAATGATCCCTAGACCTCTTATCTCCAGCTCAGATCCTATCCACGCCTCACCTGAAACCTACCTGCCCCAGAGGAATTCATCATTGGCTTCTCTCAGAGCCTGATTATCCTCAGGTGCTTCCCATTCCAGGGGATGTCATCACCAATCTCCCAGGGATACAGAAGAGAAATTGCCACCTTCTCCTCACATTCCATGTCTAACCCATGTCTGTCCTGTGGCTTCTAACATAGATTGGAAAAGTAGCCGAATCATGTTTTGGAATTAGTTGTTCATTCTCAGAACTAAGTACAGACCACTATCATAGTTTATCACCTACATTACTAAACAAGTTCCCAACTAGTCTCTCTGCCTCCAGTCTTGCTCCCTGCCATGTGATGGAGTGATCTTTCTGAAATGCAAATCTCTCTATCACCCTCTATTCAGACCCTCCCTGATTGCATTTTTTTAAAATTGCTTATAAGGCCCGTGGGACCTGGGCCTGCTCTTACTACTCTAGCCTCATCCCCTATTGCAGTGGTTCTCAACCTTCTGGCCCTTTAAATACAGTTCCTCATGTTGTGACCCAACCATAAAATTATTTCCGTTGCTACTTCATAACTGTAATGTTTCTACTGTTATGAATCATAATGTAAATATCTGATATGCAGGATGGTCTTAGGCGACCCCTGTGAAAGGGTCATTCGACCGCCAAAGGGGTCGCGACCCACAGGTTGAGAACCGCTGCCTATTGCATCTCTTCTAACCACACCAAAAAATATTGTCTCTTACCTCTTTTTAAAAAATATATATTTTATTGATTTTTTACAGAGAGGAAGGGGGAGAGATAGAGAGTTAGAAACATTGATCAGCTGCCTCCTGCACATCTCCTACTGGGGATGTGCCCGCAACCCAGGTACATGCCCTTGACCTGAATCGAACCTGGGACCTTTCAGTCCGCAGGCTGACACTCTATCCACTGAGCCAAACCGGTTTCAACTGTCTCTTATCTCTTCGTACTCTAAACTGACTTACGCCCAAACTCCCATGCTCTCGTATCTGTTATACTTCAACTAGATGCAACTTTCTCCTCAAGTACTTTCCCTTCTCCACCTCTATCTTCTCTCATTATTGGTCTAAATCCTACTAATTTTATTATCATAAGGACTAAATGAGATGAAAAAGACAAAATGCTTAGAATTTTTTAAATAGCAATGTTCAGTAATAACATTTCTTCAGAACCCCATTTTAACCTTCACAGTGCACTTGTCATACTTTTTCAAGTTACCTGTTTGACTCATTAATCCTCTACTTACTCCTGAGGGGGTTATGTGGGGCAGCCCTATGGCTAATCTAAATTTATTGCACTATTCCCCAGCATC
>NW_005871159.1:792150-815797 GCF_000147115.1 Myotis lucifugus
GTTCATATCACTGATGAGTGTCTCGAATAGCAAGAAAGTTAGTTTAAAATTCTGTTTGTTTTTTTAATTTTTTCTCTAGCTCAGTGGTTCTCAACCTTGGCTGCATATTAGAATCACCTGGGAATCTTTTTAAAATCCTGATTTCTGGGCCTCATCCTCCAGAAATTCTGTTTCTTTGTTACTAATGTTGTGGCCTCACCCCATAACAAAGAAACGAAATTTCCTGTGGATGAGGCCCAGAAATCAGGATTTTAAAAAGATTCCCAGGTGATGCTAATGTGCAGCCAAGGTTGAGAACCACTGCTCTAGCTCAACCTTTAATGCACCACTGAAAAAAGTAAGTAACAGATGTGCAAGGTTATACACCAAAGTAATAACAGTGGATACCTCTAAAGAGTGATGGATGTGTAGTTCCATTACAATTTCACTTTTAGTTCCTATAATTTTCTCCTATCATCATTATTATTATTAAACAATTGCCAAATGCTACTTTTAATAATAATTCCCCCTTTTACATCAAAAGTTTAATGTTGAAATACCTTTTGTTTCTATTAACTCTTGTTCTACATCTTCTTTATGACCATCAACTATAAAAACTGGCTATCACTGCCCCTTTAGGGCCCTTGTCTGCAAAGTTGGACAACCTGCCTCCTTCAACTTATTTACCATGTGCCTTTGAGTATCCTGAGCACCCTAGTGGCTTTGTCCTGAATGTACTCCCGTTTACCTGCAACCCCATTACAAAGTGGTATGCCAACTATAAACAGAATATTCCATGCATGAGCCATCTTTTGGTTTATTTGGTGCATTAGACCAAGGCAACGCTAGGAAAGTATTTTAAATAAATCCTAATAATTGATACACTCCCATTTACTAGTAGTAAAGTTGCGGATAAAATTAAAGGCTATAAAAGGTTTTTCTCCCACCAAAGATACCTCTTATCATTAAATAATGCAGCAAACGTTTTACCTGAGATAAGCAGAAGGGAGGGATAAGATGTTCCTAAGTCCCAAGGGAGATGAGCATATTTTGATCTTCAGCATGGCAGTATATATAGGGACTCAGATCACTTCTCTTTCCTGTTTGGTTACTCTAAATTATGCAGGACTGAAATATGTTATACTGAAAACGTCCTCAAAGATCTTATCACCTGCTTCAGTGTTAAATAAGCCCATCATTTAATTCTACAAGGAACTAAGTTAATTGCTGTCCTGCTATAATTAGGTTTAATCATGTTAGTAATGATGGGTTAGGGAAGGATTAAGCTTTACTACGAGGTTTGGAGAGTGTCACACTATTTAGCTAGGTAGTGATTTGTGTATTTTTGTTCTCAACAGCCTTCCATGGAATCACTCATTAATTAGCTTTCGGTAAATTGCCTTTATGTAGTCTAAAGATTATATAATACATGTTACAAAATCCAACACTATCTTCCATTATTAAAATTAATTATACTCTCTAATAGGAGATATAATTAACAGAAAATTAATTTACCTACTTTTATTATCAAATGCCACAATATCAAAATAAAATGTTCAAGTAAATTTTTAGAAATATAATGTCATTATTTAGTAAAATATCTCCCAAATATATCAAAAGGGAAAAAATAGCCTTAAAAGTAATAAATTTGTTCTAATTACTGTTAATTCCTCATGCTTTCCGATTGTGCTAATGTAAATTGGAAAAGTAGCCACATAGTGTTTTAGGGGGTGGGCTTTGGAGCAAGCAACTCTTGTTCATAGCCCAGCTTCACCACTCACTGAGAAAACTTAAGCATCCTCTTTAAGCCTCAATGTCCTCATCTGTAAAATGGGTAATATTAATAACCATGAACTGTTGAAATTATTATTAAATAACTTCTTTCATTTAAAACACCCAGTGCTTGCAATGCTATAAGCACTTAATGATTGTTATCATTATATTTTGCTAATTTTAATTGATTTGCTAATAACACTGGACAAAGTAAGATACTACAGAGAATATAAAGAAGTGAATGTGGAAGTGTTGTAGGTGGCGGGAAGGGCACCTGGTGTCGGACCAGTGGGGTCAGACTGGACCTTGGTACTTGAGTTCTGGCTAGGAAAGAATTCAGAGCCAAGACTCCAACTATAAGAGAACATTTGTTGGGTAAATCACAGGTAGCAATTTGTAGGAATGGGCTTAGGAAACAAGTTATAGGTATAATGGAAGGGCCCTTGGAGCTTGGGAGTGAGGCAGGTAATGGCAATGCACCTGGGGCAGGGGTGAGAAGGGAAGGGAGAGGGAAGGGAAGGGAAGGGAAAAGCTTGGGTGTGCTCCCAGGGGAGGGAGAGTGCACTGAATCCTTTGTCCTAAGGTTTTAAGGATGAAGATTTCAGGGGAGGTCACAGGGGAAAATCTTAATTCACAGCTTTCCAGGTGTATACTTTCAGGGTCTAGGTCTCCACTGATTGGTTGGTCGGCACCAGAGCAGGGGTCATTATTCAATGCTGTTGATCCTGAAGTCAGCCATGTCTGCTTTGTTGCTTTTCTGGGCCTGGACCTGAAATATAACTGAGGCCTAGATGTCATCTCTAAGGAGGAAAGGTCAGGGGGTCTAAACCTCATGACCAGTGATATTCTAGGGGAGGAAGGGTCACCCTGGGGGCAAGGTCCCACCCTGCAATCAATCCTCCTTTGCTAGGTACCCAGGGCTTTCCTCCCGGGTGACCTTCTTTATCTGGCCCATCATCCTTGCTCTGCTCAGGTCTTTACTGCCTACCACAGAGAGAGTGATAGCAACAGGGCAGCACAGATGTTTCTCCTTTATATCCCCCTTTTTAATCAAGATTAGACATCCAGACTTGAACAAAAGAGTATTATGGGTATTTGGGGGTCTAGTATTTTACTCCAAAAGTCCTGTGAGGAATTTCACCTACCAGTGCAGCTGGCAAGATACTGATAAACCTCGGTATCAGCTGTGAAACATAATAGATTCAATGCAATCCCTATCAGAATCCTAATGACTTTGTTATCCCAAATAGAAAAAGCAATCCTAAAATTTGTATGGAGCCACAACAGACCCTGAATAGCTAAAGCAATAATGAGATAGAAGAACATAGCCCAGGAGATAGTTGGACAGTCTAGTATTAGGAATTTATAGCAGTCTCTCAACAGCAGATCAAAACATCAGGTAAATGAAGTTGAACATTCAACTACCATGATGCATGTAGGAAAGCACAATTCAGGGAGGTAGCATAGCAGGAAATGAAAAGGAAGGGATACAATTTACAAAAGGAAAAGAAAAATAGAAAAACACAGTCAGAGGCATCACAGTTTCCCATTTTAAGTTATACTACAAAGCTATTGTAATTAAAACAGTATGGCACTGCCATAAAAATAGACATATAGACCAATGGAACAGAATAGAGAGCCCAGAATTAATCCATTCAACATATACATTCAACAAATATTTGATGAGAGGGCCAAGAGCACCAATGGAGAATGGATAGTTTTTGCAACAAATAGGGTTGGAAAAAGTAGATAACACACACAGAGAAATGAAATTGGAGCCTTATCTTACACTACTCACAAAAATTAATTCAAAATGGAGCAATGACTTAAACATAAGATTTGAAATTGTAAAACTCCTAGGAGAAAACGTAGGAACAAAGCTCCTTTACATTGATGCTGGTCAAAATCACCAACAACACAAAAGCAAAATTCAACAAGCAAGATTACATCAAATGTAAAAGTTTTTGCACTGCAAAGGAAACAATCTTTCATGAAAACACAACCTATGGAATTGAAGAAAACATTTGCTAACCATGTATTTCATAAGGGTTATTATCCTAAAGTGATAAATAACCCATACAAGTCAATAACAAAAAAAACCCCAATAATCCAATTAAAAATTGGGCAGATAAGCTAACTTGACATTGTTCTAAAGAAGACATCCATGTGGTCAACGATACATGAAAAGGTACTCAACTTTGCTAATCACCAGGAAAATGAAATCAAAAGGACAGTGAAGTATCTTCCTTATACTTTTTAGAATAGCTATTACCAAAAAGACAAAAAATAACAAGTGTTGGTGAAGATGTGCTACCCTGTGGGTAGGATTGCAAACTGGTTTTGCCACTATGGAGACCAGTCTGGAGGTTTCTCAAAACATTGGAAATAGAACTACCACACAATCCAGGAAACCCACTTCTGGGTATGCATCCAAACAAAATGAAAACAGGTCATTGAAGAGATACACGCACTCTCATGTTTACTGCAGCATTGTTGACAACAGCCAAGACTTGTTCATCAATAGAAGAGTGGATAAAAAAGATGGGTATGTATGTCCAGTGGAATATTACTCAGTGGAATATTACCCAGTGGAATATTACTCAAAGAGAAAATCCTGTAATTTGCAACAACATGTATGGACCTTGAAGGCATTATGCTAAGTGAGATAAGTCAGACAGAGAAAGACAAATTCTGTATGATATGTGGAATCTAAATAAAACTGAGTCTGAAAAAAAACAAAGAGTGGGATGGTGGTTATCGGGGGCTGAGGAATGGGAATGGAAGAGTTGTCGTATAAGGATATCTACTTTCAACTAGTAGATAAATAAGTCCTGAAGAACTAATACACGGCGCAGTAACTCTAGACAACAAAACTGTATTATACACATTAAACTAAGCTAAGAGACTAGATCTTAATTGTTTCCATTACTAGAAGAAATAATTAAGTGACTCAACAAAGGTGTTAGCTAACACTACAATCACAATCACATTGCAATATATATGTATCAAATATGTTGTGTATTTTAATCTTACACAATGTTATATGGCAGTTACATCTCAATTTAAAAAAAAATTAGTTGAGAATGACAAAATGTGATTTTTAAAGAAGAAAAAATGTTTTTAAAAGTATATGTGAGATTGTACACATAATAAAATTACAGCTCATTAAGAAGACAAATTATGTACTTAAATGCCTTGTGTGAAAATTTGAAGGAAAGAGGAAACTTGGCCCATCTTTGCTTTTCTTATATCTAAGTCAGTAAAGCTTATTGAATAAAATTATATTGTATATAACTACCTGAAATATGATACATTTGGCCTAGATTTCTTTCCTTAGATCTCTAATATTGCAAGATGTTTGCATGTACTTATTAGTTCTTACCAAACCTGTCTGGCATGGTTAGATATGAGATCATTTGGGGCTAATGGGTCTATACAAATATATAGATAGATATATATTTATGGTAAGCAAAATGTTATAACCATAAATATTCTTAAAAGGAACTCATTTTAAGAGTTTGTTGCTCAGCAGTATGCATAATTACATCTCCCATCCAGAATATCACTTTTACATGCTCACAAAAAATAGTTGTGGAGCCACCTCACATAGAAATAGACTGTGTCATTTGAGCCCTTTGCTGATTACAGAACTTATTATCAATAGGGAAACCACATTAATTAGAAGCTGATTTGAAAAAAGTTCTGTGCTTCATTTTTCTAATTTTTAAATGGGATAATTATGATTTTTGCCTTAGAGGATAGGTTGCTAAAATGAAAGGATGTAACTTGGTATAAAGCACTTAGGGCAGAGCACAAAATAGGGGCTCAATAAGATCAGCTATCATAGTACCCTCCTCTTCATCCTCCTTCTCCTCTTCTTCCTCCTCCATCTATTGGCTTATCTCTGAGTTCTAAGGTGATTCCACTGAGATATTATTTATATACGTCCTAATAATCATGAGGACCATTGAGGCATTTAGTTTAACCCCTCCCCCCAAGATTATTTGAGAAGAGAGAAAGTGAATGTAAAAAAGTAAAATCACTTGGTCAGGTAATGTGGAACTGTCTGTTGACATGGGGTCTCTAATGATCTTGTTGAATATTGTTTTCACTTTAGAATAAATGGAAATAATGTTACACTTCTACTTTATAGAGTTTACTACAGTAGAAATGAAATAAGAAGAAAAAATCCCAGTTTTGCTTAAATGAAAATACTAAGAATTTCAGGACTCGTTATTTGTAATTGAGTGATCCTTCCTCTGTACATGGCAAAGGGCTCTGCCTCCATGAGAGCCTGCAAATCCATTTCCCCCCATGTGATTACTAAATATTAGTTTTGGAAGGAAGAGACTTATTTTGACCTTCCATGTCAGGTAACCTATCTACTGGTTTTACAGTTAGCCATGGAGGGACAGATCGTGTTCCCCTCTAAGAAATGTCATCTCTGTTGACTCTGGTCTTGGCAATTTATTGTATGCTCCATATCTCTTGACATTTGGTGGCATATTTGCAAATATAGCCAAAGAATAATGACAATAATAAGCTCAAATCCATAAATTATACCAGCAATAAAATAACTCATCATGAACTTCTAATTCAGTACTTTAAACTTTTAAAGTATTTTCTTGTATGTGAAGTTTTCAACCTCACAGTCTGAAGCATCTTTAGCCACAATACAGTACTGAGGATTTGACTGTTTCCCAAAGAAGGTCATCTCTGCGAAATCATTTCCTCCTAAGATTATATCTGGTATTCATTCACCTCAGTGTGTATATCAGATACCAAGAACTAAGTCTCCCCTTTCTACATAGGCAGGTTAAACATGTGTTCTCTTCCATAATTTTGCATTATTGATGGAGAATCAAAATCTCAGCTCATATTGTGGTAGCAGACTGATCGAGTTAATCTACTGGGGAATTAATATTTTAACTTTAATTAAACACTTCAATATAGTTTGAGCACCTGTTGTGATGAATACTATTTTAAGTGTTCCGATGAAGTTTACAATCGAGTTTGAGAGCTCAGACCTGAGTAATTAAAACAACGAAGAAAGAAATATGAATCAAGAAGCACCATAATACAGATGAATATGTGGAGAGAGCTTTCTTCTGTTTGTTCACACACACACACACACACACACACAATTGAATGAGGCTTTACCTTATAAATTTGGGAAGGAATTCATTAGATGAAAAATACTGTGTTTCACTAGAAAGTTAACTTGAGATACTGGTAAAAGCTACAGGAGGTGTTAGTCAGAGGGGGAAATATTTCAAAGATAGCAACAGCAAACAGTTCTGGAAAAGGCACCTGCAGGCTAAGAACAAATCATGACTAACAGAAACAAGAGATGGGACAAGAGATAGCTAAGCTCATGTTGAAGAAAGGAAATCTAGAAATGGGGTAAATAAGGAATAAGGGAGATGCAATGTGTTTGATTCTTCTAAAACAGCTTGGCTAATTTAGAACAAGTATTTTATAACAAAATACTTATATATTATTAAACATGAATATAAAGCCTCCTGATCCATACATGTATAATTTTAGTTATTATACAACATAATCAAGAAACAGGCAAGCATGTAAGTGTGCCTGGCCCTGTGTTAGACTGTGGAGATGGAATGATAGAATCGCTACAAGAGAAGCAGTTTTATCAAATTCTTGAGTGAAGACTTCCAGAAACTAGGCAATTAAAATGTATCACCTAAGCCTAGCAACTATTCAGGGCAAGATTGCTTAATACTTCCCTTAAAAAATGATGTCCTTACCCAACCTTTTGGAAAACACCTAAGATTCTTATTGTTCTCATTTCCTAGTTTGATAATGTAACCCACAATTTAGGTTTTATAAGTATATATCAAATAATTTTCAGCCTTTAAGTTTCAAAGAGACTGTTTATTAGTCATAACTTTTGAACTCTGTAAATACTTACACATGGAATGGAGAGATGACCTAGTAATCATAATTATAAGACAGGTTCCTGGGTGCAAGCGAACGAAGGAATGGTGAAAGAGTCGGCTGTGTCCTTATATGAACTATATTTTTTGTGTTTGATAGGTACGTGCCAAAAGTCCAAAGAGAAATGAAAATAACCACCAGAAAAAGTAATGAGGATAGTTTTCCTCCTCATGGTTAAGTTGTATATGAAAGAAAATGTAAAGTCCAGAAGGTTTTTCAGTAATACTTTGTAAAACTGTGATGTTTTATGACAAAGAAGCCATGACAATCCATTCTGTTGGGTCTCTTCCTTAGTAACATAAAAGTACCTTTCATTATAGATGTAAAGTACCTATGCAAAGGATTTTCACGGATATCACAAGAAGACATCTTTTTAAAAGGACAAGTTTCAATGACTGCGATCACTATCCGAGTCTTTATTGCATTGGAAACAGTGTTTTCTCTGCCCACCAAACGAAGACAGTCCTCCACCCATCAGTTGCCAGTATCACATCATTCTTTCCTGGTTTCAGGTAACCTAGGTGCAAAATTCCTTGTAGTAGACATTTCCCCTGACCTCATTAAAAAAAAATAAAAGTGTCACTGTTGTTGTGTTCTCATTTGCCATTATCAATAAACTGGTGCAGGAAAAAGGGATTTCCCCATATTTCCTTTTGTACCAGGAATGACTGACAAGAGGCTCTTTTAGTGAGGTACTGTTTGAATAGTGGACACTGTTGGTGCCCAGATCCTCTTCACCAGCTGGCGCACCCATCCCCCAACTGTTACCCTGAGTGTTGGCTTAGGTGTGTGTGTGGTTAATGGCTCAGCTGCCCTTGTCTCCACCCAACTGCCCTTGACCTTTCCTGCCCAAGGATGTTATGCACACTTCAACACTGAAGGACCCCCAGGAGCCAATGATACCACCGTAAAAATGCCAGTTGCATTGATTCAAGGTGGGATTAATGTTGACATACAATTTGTGCTCTAGTGGGATCAGAATTCCGAAGGACTTGTATGCATGCATATAAGCATAACCAATGGATATAAGACACTGGGGGTAGGGGAGGCCAGGTGATTGTCAAGGGCGGGAACAAAAAAAGGAGACATATGTAATACTCTTTGTAATACTTTAAGCAATGAAACAATTAAAAAAAAAACTATGCACCGACCTCAAAAAATAAAATAAAAATAAAAATAAATGCAAAACATTAAAAAAAAAGAATTCAGTAGAGAAAAGTTCTTGTGTATCCCTCAAGAATCCTGTTCTCCTTACTCTCCTCCCGAGAGCACTTTCCAGTAAATCACATGAATCAGAATGCCCCTTTCGGGCTCCCTTGCAGGAAACTTGACTCAAGACACTTGTTTTCCTCTAAGTTAACATGAAATGTTTGATGGATTTTTCTAAGCCATACTCTCCTTTAGTGTTAGAACTCATTCTGGAAAAGAGAGAGAGAGAGAGAGAGAGAGAGAGAGAGAGAAGAGGGGAGAGATTTGACAATTTAAAAAATTTCCTTAAGAACTTGGAATTAAAACTTTAGGAATTTTATTTGGTATCTGATTTATTAGTAATTTTACTACTATACATATGAATTATTAGCTAAGAGAGAATTAAAACAAGCTGCTTTAGAGTTCATATACTCATTTGCCTCATTTGACAAAACAATGTAGGAATTATAGAACCAATGGCTCTCAGATTATGTGTATCAGCAAACAAAACAAATTTATAGTAATAATAAAATTTTTACTTTTAGAAATAAACACAAGACATTCTGCATTGTTTATTTTAGTTACTTACTGTCATAATCAGAAATGGGGTAGAGAGAAAAAAATTAGCAATCACCAATCCTAATAGTTTCCTCCTATTGGAGAAGCAGCACAATGATAAAATAATCATAGTAACTAAAACAATCAAAGAAACTGGGATCACATTCCAGGTCCAACTTAAAAGGTTCATGAACCCAGGTGTTATAATAAAATTTTCTAACTTTCAATTTTCTGATATGTCAAGAGATTACCTGTTTCCAATTTGATTGGGAGGCTAAAATAAGAAGATATACAAGAAAGTGCCTGATACGAGTAGTTTTCTACTGGTTTGCTCCTCTTTTGATGACTCTGGTTAGATTCTAGTCATTCTTCTGCTATTTTATTTATTCAAGTAAAAAAATGGAAAAAATGCCACCATGTGTTTTTTAAACTAAGTTCAATAAAAACAGGGCAGGGGCATTACTGTAGTACAATTTGCACTGTACAACATGAGAAAGTCATATGCTTCTGTAATATAATCTGGGCTATATTTTTATGGAGAAAATCTGCAGTAGACTTAACAATTTATTGCATAAGGAAGTTGATGCCATGGGGCTTCAAAATCAGATGGATTTTGAACTTGACTCTTTTCACTATCCATCCTGCTTCCACATCCCTTTCCATGTACTTCTTTTTAAATATATTTTATTGATTTTTTACAGAAAGGAAGGGAGAGAGATAGAGAGCTAGAAACATCGATGAGAGAGAAACATCGATCAGCTGCCTCCTGCACACCTCCTACTGGGGATGTGCCCGCAACCCAGGTACGTGCCCTTGACCGGAATCGAACCTAGGACCCTTCAGTCCGCAGGCCGACGCTCTATCCACTGAGCCAAACCGGTTTTGGCTCCATGTACTTTTTTAGAAACTTTAATTACACATTACACACTCTTGTTAAGAACTTTTTCCGAGCCCAAGAATTTTCTCTGCCCATAGAGTTTCAACCAAGATCCATATGAGCTCACCATTAACCTCAAACTTTATGGACTTCTAACAAGTAATATCAACTCCAATAGAGTAATCATAGAGGAAGGGAGAGGGAGAGAGAAACATCAATGATGAGAGAGAATCATTGATCAGCTGCTTCCTGCACGTGCCCTACTGGGGATTGAGCCTGCAACCCAGGCACGTGCCCTTGATTGGAATCGAACCTGGTACCCTTCAGTCTGCAGGCTAATTCTCTGTCCACAAACCAGCTATGGCACCAATAGAATAATCTTATTGGAAACCTGTTAGTCATCTGATAACTTCATTCCTAAGGATGTTCTGTGCCCCCATAAGAGTTTTAGTTTTAGAACATTTTATGCTTTCAAATATATTTTTAATAAAGCATTTTTAAAAAACACCCCTTTGTAGATAAAATTATCAAATAAACTTTACATTAAACATGCAATGTGACAAATGCTTAAATAACTGTGATCCAAATGTTGTGTTATAGCAGAAGTATAATGAATTATTGTGATGAATTTGGAATGGACCAGACAATACTTTCTGCAATTCCAAAGCTTACGTTGGTTCTTATATTGGACACTGGTAAATGCCAGTGTCCAATATATGACAATAGGGGTTACTTCTTCTTTTCCTCCTCTAATTTATTTTTTTTGGTCTTCCTCTTTTTCATTCATGGTCAGAATTGTCCTGGATCACATGCTTAGGAAAGATTAAGGCAAAATTTGTTCTGTAAAATAAATTAACAGGTATATTCACATTTTCATAGTGAATTGGAGAAAATTTGCGTTTGTGTTGGCAAAGGAATAGAAGAAAATAAGTTAAACAATTTTGCATTCATGATTTATTTTAATTTAACTTAAATTAAGAAGTAAGTTTACATTCCAATGACACATTACCATGTTAAATCAAAACAGTTAATCAAATTATCTGCTTACTATGATTTTGACTCAATATATTCATGAGATATTTTAAAAAAAAAACATTAATAGATAGCATTTAATAAGAATGGGTAATGGAAATAAAAGTATCATTTTATGTTCTAGGTTATGGATTATTTAAAAATTAGTCTTTAGAGTTTAATAAGGGATAAATGTTCTAAGAGTTATTCTATACTTGTGATATTTATAGCCAGAAACAGTACAACAATTTAGTATATTTATAGCTAGCTATATATACTTTTCTAAAAGATATTTCATGCTGAAAATATAATTCTTTTCATAAATTTTATTGGACTGAACTAAAGGAACAAATTCTTTTATACATGTTTAAAGCAAGAATCAGCAAACATTTTTGGTGTAGATATACCGGCCAGGTGTTGTGTTAAACTCATATTGTTATAGTTAAGATTTATAAGACACCAATTGTGAATAATTTTTTATCATCTCTCAATATCATGTTAACCTTATTCTTTCCAACAGTCCTTATTTCTTTTTTTTTAAATATTTTTATTGATTTTTTTACAGAGAGGAAGAGGGAAGGATAGAAAGTTAGAAACATCGACCAGCTGCCTCCTGCACACCTCCTACTGGGGATGTGCCTGCAACCAAGGTACATGCCCTTGACCGGAATCGAACCTGGGACCTTTGAGTCCACAGGCCGATGCTCTATCCACCTAGCCAAACCGGTTTTGGCTAGTCCTTATTTCTATTTGGGGTTTCTTGTGGTTCTGGGAAGTATGACTCCACACCTGACTACTGGCAGGGAGGGGAGAACACGTGATTTCAGCTAAGCTAATCAGGCCACTATGCAGGCCATCTCATTCCATAGTGATTGATACAAGTGACTTAAGCAGGCCCAGTTCAAATGAACTTCAAGCTCTATGTTTACATGCTAGCATAAAGATAATTACCTTTCTCTCCTTGGATGTTATGTAATCTGGATGTGTGGCTGGAATAGCTATGGTTACGATTGCCACTGTTACACTCACAATCTTCCATTCTTTCTTGGACTACCTTTAATCAAAACTTTGCCCCTATGTTTCCATGAAAACTGCCTTTCTCAAGGACATCAGTGACCTTAATGACTAGTTCTCCTCTTTTATTCAATGTATTGACAGCTTACCCTTCAACCTTAAAATATTTTGTTTACCCACATGATTTCCAGTGAGGTAAAACTAACTCACACTTCAAAGGCTGCTTTTTAGTATCCTTCTCAAACTGTTTATGTTGTAGTACCCCACTGCTATGCTTAGACTTTTTTCTATTTACACTCATTCCTTAATTGCATCAAATATCATGTCTTCAAATACTCATTTTTATATGCTGAAGAGTCCCAACTGTATGTCCCAATATCCAATTACCTACTCAACATCTCTAGTTGGTTACATAAAAGGCATACACAATTTATCTAAAACTGAACTCCTGATCTTCCCCCCAAAACCTGATCCTCTTCTAGTTTCTCCATCTCAAGAAATAGCAATTCCATAATTCTAGTTATTCAGCCCCAAAACTTCATGGATACTCTTGATTCCACTTTCTCTTATATCCCACATCAGATCCTTCAAGCAAATTTCATAAGCCTTCCATTCAAGATATATCCAGAATCTTATAGTTTCTCATCATTGTACAGCAACCACCTAGCCATCTTCAACTCTTATCTGTAATATTTACCATAACTTCATAACATTCATACTTCAGCTCTTGCCCATATTTAGTTCCATCTCACAGCACTAGAATACTCTTGTTAAACAATCAAATTACAGTGGGGCCTTGACTTACGAGTGTCCCGACTAACGAGTTTTTCGAGATATGAGCTGTCTCTCGGCCGATTTTTTGCTTTGAGTTGTGAGCTAAAATTCGGGTTACAAGCCAGCTTCAGATACCCCACCGCTAGTTGGCGCAGCAAACGTCACAGTGAACACCACAACATCAGCCCAGCATCACGTGTTTCACTTGTTCATTTTTTAAATTTGACATATGAGTAATTTGAGTTACGAGCTGTCACAGAATGAATTAAACTCGTAAGTCAAGGCTCCACTGTATGTCCTTCCTCTGCTAAACTCTCCAATGTTTCCTCCAATAGTTCCTTCAACAGTTTCTGTCTCACTGAAGATAAACCAAAGCCCTTACAATGGTCCACAATAACCTACATGATTTTCCTCCCACTTTTTACTTCTTCGATCCATTTCCAACTATTTTCCACCTTGTTTACTCAACCCCAGGCTTATTACTATGAACCATATTCTGCATTTTCTAAAGTGTCCTCTTAATTGTCTATCTCCCTCCACTGGAATGTGAGCTCCACAAGAGAAAGGACTGTTGTATGTTTGGTTACTTACAAATTTTAGCACTAGTAACAGTGCCTGAAACACTGTAAGTGATAAGTATTTGTTCAGTGAATGAAATGAGGAGGGGTCCAAAGCAAAACAAACAAATAAGAAACTCCTTGTGATTCTTAGCCTTGCTTATATGTACAGCTTCAATAGGAAACACTTTCCCTTTGATCAACCAAAGTGCCCCCTCAACTACTTAAAACTAGAGGCCCGGTGCATGAATTTGTGCATGGGAGGGGTCCGGCCAGCCCCCACCCCCATGGGGCCCAATCCAGCAGGGCCAGGCGAGAGGGGCCAAGGGAGGCTGGCGGGCCAGCCCCGCCCCCCCAATCGGGGGAAGGGGGCCAAGTGATTGGGGTGGGGGGTCTGATCGGGAGCAGGGCCAGCATGCCAACCACTTGTGGCCCCTCTCCCCAGCTAGCCCCACCTTCAATGAGGCCCCCCACCCTGATCAAGGGCAGGGCCTGCCCGTCAACCACCCACAATCCCTCCTTCTGGCTGGCCCCACCTCTGATAACCCCCTCCTGATCGAGGGCAGGGCCAGCCAGCCAACTGCCCACAGCCCCTCCCCTCAGCCAGCCCAGCCTGATTGCCCCAATCAGGGCGGGCCTGCCGGACCCCACCCATGCATGAATTTGTGCACTGTGTCTTTAGTTTTTAATAAGATTATAGCATAACCTGCTGATAAAGCCTATACATGGAGGAGGGCAAATTGAGAAAGCTTCAGAAAAATGAATCTGGTCATTTGAGAACACTGAAAACCTTTGGCTTCAGTGATCTTCTTACTTTGTCTTTTTAGTCCTATAAGTTAAAAAAAAAAGCCCTTGTGTTATTTAAGTCATTTTGGATTGATTTAGAACATTTTTTTACAATAAGAGTACTAAGTGATATATTTATATAGTTAATTAAGGCTATACATAAAAGCAGATATTTTGAAGTTGTACACTCTGATGAATAATATAAAGAATCAGAATGTATAGGATTTTTACTATACTTCTTGCATTCTTATTAAATGCAAGGTATGTTCTACATACTGGTGACATTTGTGCCATAAAGAAGAAAGTAAAACATCACATTCTTCCTTTCAAAGATGAAGCAGAATAGCTTGGGGTATTACAATAAGAGGAAATGCTACTTAATCTTCTGATGCTGTCTTCTGGGGACTCCCTGAGGATTGCATTATCCTACCATGGAAAGGGAAAAGGGTTGGGTTTAGAGTTTATAGCCAATTTATGAAGGGTCAAAACATTTCAAATTAAATGCTTTCATTTATATATATAAAAAAGAATCTGTCAAAAGACTTTTAAGCAGAAGGGAAACACATACTAGTAATATGTTCTAGGAAGTACAGATTGGTAGCAGTGTATATGGTGATTTGATGAGATAAGTAAGGACACTCATAATTAATAGTCCAAGGATTGGAGTTTAATGATATACAGGGATGGCTGTCATAACCTGACAACTTGAATTTTTTTCTTCGTTGCTTCAAGAATTTATAATAATCTATAGTTTTCAGTGCTTTTCCTTTAATCATTCTTTATTGAAAATTCCTATGCAGAACAATGCATCAGAAAATAATAGTCATGTAATCTGAGAATAATAACAATACCTATATGTGTATAATGTTTTACTGTCATGAAATGTTCAGTAATATCATGCTGTGATATCACAAGACTGAAATAACTGGGCAAGAATTTTTATTTTGACACTTAGGAAAACAGCACAGACAGTTAAGTAATTCTATCAGGTGTGAGTTCAGGGAATGGGAGCAGGTGAAGATCATTATTCTCTAGAGATCCACGGCTTTTCATTTCTCCACATGGCTTCAAAGAAGGCACACTGGGCCAGCACCTATTTTATTCTACTAAGGGAGATTGAAATTAATTTAATTTCCCAGCTAATTCTGTATCACCTTAACTCAATGACCCAAAAGTCTGCCAGAATCAAAGCCCTTTTGTCTGCTTTTTCTTTTTTCTTTCTTCCCTTCTTTTCTTTTCTTTTTTTTTTTCCAAATGAGTTGGCTTTACCCCATTAGTCACTTTCTTCTTGACTTTGAGTTTATTTGTTCATGTTGTCAGCTATAGTTCAACCTAACTCTCAACTCCAAGCACCCTAACTCATAACTAACTTCAAGTTGAAAGTAAAAAAAATTGGACTGAATTTGGTTCCCTTTTAATACTAATGATCTCTAGTAATGGAGCTCCTTATAATTAGAAACTAGAGGCCTGGTGAACAAAATTTGTGCACTGTGGGGGGGGATGGGGTCCCTCAGCCCAGACTGCACCCTCTCTAATCTGGGACCCCTCGAGGATGTCCGACTGCCGGTTTAGGCCCAATCCTTGTGGTCCTAAACAACCCGGGACTGCTGGCTCCCAACCGCTCGCCAGCCTGCCTGCCTGATTGCCCCTAACCACTTCTGCCTGCCAGCCTGATCACCCCCTGCTAGCCTGATCAACACCTAACTGCCCTCCCCTGCTGGCCCAGTCGCCCCCAACTACCCTCCCCTGCTGGCCTGGTCATCCCTAACTGCCCTCCCCTGCCAGGCCATTCACCCGCAACTGACCTCCCCTCCAAGCCTGGCCACTCCCAACTTCCCTCCTCTGCTGGCCTGATCACCCACAACTGCCCTCCCCTGCCGGCCATCTTGTGGTGCCATCTTGTGACCACATGGGGGTGGCCATCTTTGACCAAATTGGGGTGGCCAACTTGTGCGAGGGCATGAGTGTCAATTTGTATATTACCTCTTTATTATATAGGATTAATATAATACCTACTTACATTTTTTAAGATGTTCAGGAGATTCATACTTTCCATGAAGTCAGGATTTTCCAATACAACTAATAAGCACATGTGGGAAATAGTAGATCCTCATTAGACATTCAATATTTTTGATTGAGTGAAAGACTATCTTTTGCTTACAAGAGATATGCTTAATGGTGCTGGATACCCAGTGTATATCCAATTAGAAATACAACTTGATATATATCCGTGCCCAAAGTTGCCTTTTAATTATTTTTATGTTCTTACTAGAGGCCTAGTGCATGAAATTTGTGCACTAGGGTGGGGAGGGTCCCTCAGCTACGCCTGCACCCTCTTGCAGTCCAGGAGCCCTTGGGGAATGTCTGACTGACAGCTTAGGCCCACTCCCCATGCCTAAGCCATCAGTCAGACATCCTTAGTGCTATCTTGGAGGTGGAAGAGGTTCCTGACACTGCCGCTGCACTCGCCAGCCATGAGCCTGGCTTTTTGCTGAGTGGTGCTCCCCCTGTGGGAGCACAGTGACCACCAGGAGGAGCTCCTGCATTGAGCATCTGGCCCTTGTGGTCAGTGCAGATCATAGCAAGCAGTTGAGAGGCCTTAGAATATCATTAGCATATTATTCTTTGATTGGTTGAATGGCCAACTGCATGACTGGACACTTAGCGTATTAGGCTTTTATTATATAGGATTCTATCAAATGTGTTGTGGTATGCTTCTTTACACTAAAATTTTTAGATATTTTCTCTTTCAATTTTACACCCTCAAAACCACCAATATATAAAACTCATTTTACAATTATAAACATAGTATGAAAAAGAGAGAGTGAGAACTTTGGAGTCAACTCTCATGATTCCATTAGCTATGTTTCTTCCTTATATTTATCATGTATCAAAGGGAAGTTGGCTCTTATTTCTTCCTCCCATGGAAATAGAGGTGATGTTCCATGTCTATCAAAGACATGGAGATGACAATGATTCTCTTCTTTAGTTTTAATAAATTAAAGAGCAGGTGTGTTATTTCACATACAATTCTAGCAGGAAATACCTTAAGAATTTCTTTGACAATGTCTTTCTTTGCCAAAGGGTTCTTCGTTAGAGACTTACTCTTTGGAATTACTTGGCTTTTTAAAGTGTCTATGTCAGCTCACAAAATATAGTCCTATGCAATTATTCAGGTATTCTTCCATTTATTTACTTTTTTTCATTTATCTATTCATTAAATTACTACTCAGTAGCTAATGTCCAGCAGAGCACTCTGTGTGGGATACTGAGCAGAGTTCTAGCTAAACACACACCAAATTTAATAATGAATAAAGATATATTTTAGGAAGTGCCCCCCCCACACACACAAAAAAAGCCCAGCAGACAATCATTTAAAGGATTGATACTTAATAAGGAAATAGGCAAGGATTGTTATGGCAGATAGATAAGAAATGATGATATTGAAGAATGAGTATCGTTTTACTGGAACAATTACTAAAATTGAAGTCTGGGAGCTTGGATTTAGAATCAGATACACTTGTAACTTCCATTAATTATGTCAGTAACCTCGCTTTTTGAGGTTCCAGTGTTCTTGTCTCTAAGAAGAGTGCAGGCCACACAACCTCTCAAGGTCTTTTTAAGCTTTCTTTTCTCATACTTGAAGGGTGAGTATAACAAAAATCCATCCAGAATTTAAAAACAATAACATCCGAAATAAGGACACTAGATAAGGTGATTAGAAACAATTCAACACAACAAATATTTCCTGAAGATCAAATATTGTTCAATAGGGTGTTAAGTGCTTTAGGGGACACAAGCAAAGTGTCATCCACAACCCCAAAGAGGTTATCTGCAATCGGGTTGACAAGGCACACACAACCTGCATGAGCAGTGCTGTCCCAGGTTCAGCAGGGGGCCACATTACAAGAAACGTCACCTTAAGGATAGACTTTGCTTTTCTATAGGGATACACCTCATCTGAACCTCTAGGGAAGCGGTTCTCAACCTGTGGGTCACGACCTCTTTGGGGGTCGAACAACCCTTTCACAGGGGTCGCCTAAGACCATCAGAAAACACATATATAATTACATATTATTTTGTGATTAATCACTGTGCCTTAATTATGTTCCATTTGTAGCAATGAAATTGGGGGTCACCACAACATGAGGAACTGTATTAAAGGGTCGCAGCATTAGGAAGGTTGAGAACCACTGCTCTAGGGAAAAAGATTTCCTCCTGATTTCATCTTTTCCAGAAAAAAATATCCTGATAGCTCTATTGCTAATTTTTTAAAAACTGAGTAGAAGAAAAACAAAGTTACTTGTTGAGGCTTACTGTCTCATATCATAACTAGTTCCCTCTACCCCCCTCCCAGCCCCTTCTCTTTCTTTATATGGCTGGGACATTTGTAATGGAGGAGGGGCAAACATGATAGCATCAAGATTTAAAGCGAAGGAGGTAAGGCCCAGCCAGCATGGCTCAGTGGTTGAGTGTCGACCTATGAACCAGGAGGTCATGGTTTGGTTCCAATCAGGGTACATGCCCGGGTGGCAGCCTCGATCCCTAGAAGGGGGCATGCAGGAGGCAGCCAATCAATGATTCTCTCTCATCATTGATGTTTCTATCTCTCTCTCCCTCTCCCTTTCTCTCTGAAATCAGTAAAAATATATTTAAAAAAATGAAGTGAGACTATCCAGCCTGACTCTCCAGACTTTCCCTGTCATGTGTTTCACCATGAGAGCCAGCCCTTCCCCACATGCTCTGAGCACCACAATTCAAGCAGAAACAGTGTCACCACTTTCCCCACTGAATCCCTCCTACCAAGGTGTGTTACTTATAAAGAGAGACAACTGGCCACTCAATATTTCATAATGCCCAAAGCATAAGAAGGTCTCTGACTCCCAGAAGTGATCATTGGGTGAGAGGCAGCCATGCTCATGGATGTGGGTTGCTGCAGGCTTGGTGTGGGATGTCCTGATAGATGATATGGTTTTAACACACCTCACCTCTTCATTACTGTCCTTTGGACATCAATTCAAATACCGTGTCAAAGTTTGACATCAGGAAAGAATAGAATGTTCTAATGTTCTGGTTGTGTTCTCCACAATGCACAGTAGCATGGGCCTCTTATTTGCCTTGAGTGAATATTTTCCTATAAATGCCCCTAGGCTTGTGTCCACACCTTGGTAATGCTGTCATACAGCTGTCATGCCACATTTGTAATTAATGAAAAGCTCTAGATCTTTTTCAAACAAGATGCTCATGTGCCAAGTATTGCTCAACCTGTTCTTCCACAGTTGATTTTTGAACCTGAAGTCTCTCTTAGTTACTGTGACTAAACAACTAAGAGAGACTTTAGTTACTCTTAGTCCAGCTTTTCAAATGCTTGCTACACTTGATTCTGTCACTTAAAATATTAGCCAACTGTCCAAGTTTAGCATGATTATGTTCCCCTTTAAGGGCTCCTCCTTTGCAGGGACAGGGTAATTCGAAGGCCAAGCATGCAATACCAATGTTGGGTTTTTGCACATAAAAGGAGAGCAAAGGGAAAGAATTTTGAGAGCCATTTCATTCCAGTCATGATGGGACTAATGAAAGAGCTTTGCCTTATGGGAAATACTGTCCTCCAATGACCACACTGGAGTCTGCCAAATGCATTGTCTGCCCTCCCTAGTCCACACCATGGGACGGTTGGCCTGGACTTTAGAGCATAGTGGGGAACATATTAAAACACACATTTCTGGGTTTCACCCCAGTTTCTGATTCGATGTGATGCTACTACCACTTGAGAGATGACTCTTTAAGGGCCACTGCCTTATACTGACCTACCCTGTCTAATTACACAGTCTTTCCTTTCGTTTCCACTTCATAAATTGCAATTACATTCCAATCTTATCTCTAGCAGGAGTAGATCTAGGTTACCCTGCCTGGAATTTTGAGGTTTCCCAAACATTTCACTTGAAGTTGATGATATCACTTGGTTTAACTAAGAACTGAAATTTTATTTACGAATTCCTGAGAGGTTGCTCATTGCTGACCCAATGCACTGCCTAATTGCCTGCTTCCATAGAAGTCACTGGAAGCACTGATTAATAACTTCTAATCAAGGTCAGATTCTTGTGCAGAACAAATCCAGTACAGAGAACAGTAGATTGGTATTTTGCCTTGTTTTTCACCTGTTTCAAGTACCCATCATACCCATTATATTTAAAAATAGCCCCCATGCCCTGACCGGTTTGGCTCAGTGGCTAGAGAGTCAGCCTGCGGACTGAAGAGTCCCAGGTTCAATTCCGGTCAAGGGCATGTACCTTGGTTGCGGGCACATCCCCAGTCGGGGGCATGCAGGAGGCAGCTGATCAATGTTTCTCTCTCATCGATGTTTCTAACTCTCTATCCCTCTCCCTTCCTCTCTGTAAAAAAAATCAATAGAAATATATGTAAAAAATAAAAATAGCCCTCATGGTTTAATATGAATTGAATAAAATTCTGTTGAACATTTAGATGAACTATGGGCACATATACAAGTAGTTTTACAAAATGGGATTAATTTTCATTTATATTCATACACTAGCAAAAAGAGAAACAAATTTTGTTTAGCACAATTTTTCAAAAAGTGCCAGTTTATATATTACTCTGTTTTATATATGAAGTCATGGTTCAAGAATGCTAAAAAGTAAAAGAAATATATTTTAAATGATACATATTTGCCAAAGATTAATATCAAACTTTCAAGGCATTTTTTTGACTCTTCCATTTGCCACGTGTTAGTCACCATACATTGCTCTCCTTCCTCATCATTTTTCAGGTGAACTGATAGTTATTCTATGATGACTTGAAAAGGTTTTTAATATTCCCCAAGCATGTCGATGATTTGTGACTGTTTCCTCACAGATTATTTTTTTCCTCTTTCAGCTAATTGTGAAGGACTGTAGAGTTTAAAGAGTTATCTATTTGACAGAAAAAAATTAAAATAGGAGTTGGACCCTAACTTTTGCCGCTTTCGGTGGATCTTGCATTCACAAGCTTCAGCAAATTCTGAGATTTAGCAAACTGCTCCACTCACTCTCAGAGAATCTAATGTAGTGTTATGATTTTAAGAGTCATCTATACAGTGAAACTCAACTGCCACTCCATACTTCCACTTTTAATATGCCCCCAACTGAACCCTGATTTTCTTACCAAGCCTGTGCCTCCATGCCATATCATGGCAATCTATTTTGACTTTTGTCTTTTCTTAACTTGTTCTTTTTTCCCTCCTTCCCATCCTCCTTTTCTGCATCTGTTATTGTTTTTAAATTGAGGCATAACTTGCATACAATGTAGCGTACAAATCAAGGGTCCATGGCCAATTTAATTTTCCAATATGTATGTAGCTCTGTATCCATCACTCTGGAAGGCTTTCTCATGCCCTCACGCAATCAGTGCTCTTTAGGATTCAATCTACTTCTTGTCACCTTTTTTTATAATTACAGGCCAGATTTTTAAAGACAGTGGCAATGGAAGTCAACAGAATTGAGTCACTATCTTATTTTATGAAGTTAAAAGGATGCATTTTATGCCTGACTACCATGAACTACAAGACTTAAAAGTCACAAAGTCAAAAATATACACATATTCATAAACATGTAATCTACTTGTTCTTAATGTAAAAAAAATGTTCTTTTCCAATGAAATAGTGTGAATGCATTTGCAGTCCAAACTGTCAAATAGGTTCAGTCTAGATTAAAAAAAAAAAAGCGCCAGCATTTGTGCAGTGCTTAAAAACATTAGGCTTTTGCCAGGCTCTGTCTGGGTTGAGTCCACGCTCTGACATTTGCTGCCTGTTTATATCTGGACAAGGAGCTTAACTCTCTTATCCCCGCTTATTCGTCTGTAAGATGCAGACAAAGAACTATTGTGAAGCCAAAGGGCAAAAATGAATATAGAAAAATTCAGCATACCATCTGGAATGTAATATGTTTCTAATTAACTTTGGTAGCAATAAGTGGAGACAGGCAAGTACATTAAAAGGTATTGAGCATCATTAGTAGCTCTTACTCTTAAATACATTACAAGCATTATTTTACTTAATCAAAAAAGAGAAAAATCATCTCAATTTGAAATAGATATCTGATGACATTTTAAAATTCTATATACAAATCAAGAGTGTCTTTTATAATTATACTAGAGACCCGGTGCACAAAAATTTGTGCACTCGGGGGGGAGAGGGGGGGTCCCTCAGCCCGGCCTGTGCCCTCTCACAGTCTGGGACCCCTCGGGAGATAACAACCTGCTGGCTTAGGCCTGCTCCTGGGTGGCAGAGGGCAGGCCCAATCCCTAGGTGCAGCCCCTGGTCGGGCTCAGAGCAGGGCTGATTGGGGAGTTGGGGCGCCGCCCTCTGTCATGCACAGAGCAGGGCAGATCGGGAGGTTGTGATGCCACCCTCAGTCATGCTCAGGGTGGGGCCGATTGGGGGGTTAGGGCACCGCCCCCTATCACACTCAAGGCAGGGTCGATGGGGAGGTTGCGGCGCCACTCCCTGTCACGCACAGAGCAGGGCCCATCAGGGGGTTGGGGAGCTCCCCCCTGTCACGCACAGAGTAGGGCCGATAGGGGAGTTAGGGCACCGCCCCCTGTCACGCACAGAGCAGGGCGGATCAGGGGGTTGGGGCGCCACCACTGTCACACTCAGGGCAGGGCCGATGGGGAGGTTATGGCTCTACCCCGTCACACACAGAGCAGGGCGGATCAGGGGGTGGGGGTGGGTTGGGGCGCCGCACCCTGTCACACACAGAGCAGGGCCCATCAGGGGGTTGGGGCGCCTTCCCCTGTCACGAACAGAGCAGGGCGGATAGGGAGGTTGTGGCCCCGCCCCCTGTCACACACAGAGCTGCAGGGCGATCAGGGGGTTTGGGCGCTGCCCCCTATCACGCTGATCCGGTGCCAGGAGGCCTCGTGGCTCTGCTGATCCCGGTGCTGGGAGGCATATTACCCTTTTACTATTTAGAATAGAGGCCTGGGGGCCGGCTGGTTTGCCCTGAAGGGTGTCCTGGATCAGGGTGGGGGTCCCCACTGGGGTGCCTGGCCAGCCTGGATGAGGGGATGATGGCTGTTTGCATCTGGTCACACCCCCTTCAGGGTGGGGGTCCCCACTGGGGTGCCTGGCCAGTCTGGGTGAGGGGCTGAGGGCTGCTTCAGGCTGGTTATTGTT
>NW_005871159.1:815897-826462 GCF_000147115.1 Myotis lucifugus
AAGACAGGGAGAAGGAGAGATATAGACTTTACCTTGTCACACCCAAAACAGGGCTTTTTGGGGGGGGGGGGGGGGGGGTTGGGACGCCGCACCCTGTCACACACAGAGCTGCAGGGCGATCAGGGGGTTTGGGCGCTGCCCCCTGTCACGCTGATCCAGTGCCAGGAGGCCTCAAGGCTCCGCTGATCCCGGTGCTTGGAGGCATATTACCCTTTTACTATATAGGATAGAGGCCTGGGGGCCGGCTGGTTTGCCTTGAAGGGTGTCCTGGATCAGGGTGGGGGTCCCCACTGGTGTGCCTGGCCTGTCTGGGTGAGGGGCTGAGGGCTGCTTTCAGGCTGGTGATTGACTGAAGCTCCCAACCGCTCCTTTTTTTCTTTTTTCTTTATTTTAATTCTGGGCCAGCTTTAGCTCTGGCTCTAGCTCTGAGGCTTCCGCTGCTGAAAGCAGGTATCTGGTTTGTTTGCGTTCTATAATCTAAACAATGTATAACTCCAGCTCTGAGATCCCGGCCGGCTGAAAGCTGGTTTCTGGGGTTTTGTTTAGCTTCTATATTTGTTACAATGTTTCAAACTGCCAGGTCAGAGGCCGGCAGCGGCAGGTGGGGAACGTTGGGGTCCGCCAGTCACTGGAGCAAGCAAGACTCCCTGTTCGCTTCAGTGCATGGTTGCCGGCCGCCATCTGGCTGACAGTTAATTTGCATATACTCACTGATTAGCCAATGAAAAGGGTAGCGGTCGTACGCTAATTACCATGTTTCTCTTTTATTAGTGTAGATTTCCCAACATTAGGAGTTTTGGTTTTATAATAGTTCCCATAAAATGTATTTGTGCCCAGTTGTCATGGCTCAGTGGTAGAGCATCGACCTATGAACCAGGAGGTCAGGGTTCCATTCCCGGTCAGGGCATGTGCCTGGGTTGCAGGCTCACTCCCCAGTGTGGGGCATGCAGGAGGCAGCCGATCGATGATTCTCTCTCATCATTGATGTTTCTCTCTCTCTCTCCCTCTCCCTTCGTCTCTGAAATCAATAAAAATATTTTTAAAAATGTTTTCGTGTGTGTGTGTGTGTGTGTGTGTGTGCGCGCTCATGCATGTGTATGACAGGTAAAGGTAGTGCTCCCCGCTATTTGCTCTTGAAAGAGCCATAAACTGTAAAGTTTTCACCCAATCATTGCTGGTTGCTCATAGGGCCCTAGGAATTTTCTCGTGTGTACTAACAAATATTGTCACCTCCCCCATAACATCCGCTCTTTTCCTACCCTTCTACTCAGCCTCTTTGACAGATCTGGGCTGCTAAGGACCCATACCTGGCAATATTCAGTGAGCGTGTTGCCAGTAACTCCAGACCTCAAAGCTGAGTTTGTTTGCTGGATTCCATGGAAGCCTCCAGTGGCCACTCATCAGTTATCACCGTCTTTGCTGCCGGCTGCCAGTGCCAGAGGGATAAGGATGAAGGCTTCATTAAGCCAGCATGAACTTGTCCTTTCTGGAACTTTCTTTAATTTAAAGCCATGATGTGTTCCATTTAAAAGTGGTGAGCCAGCATTTGTCTCTTTGGTGTTACATTTTATATCAATTTAGGAATAATTTTTACCATCCTGAAGAATGGTGTGTGTCCCTCGTGGCTGGGAAACCTTATGTTCTTATCTCCTTTGTTAAAAAAGTGTGCATTCTTGAGGGCAGGGATTCCTTCTGCTTAGTTCCCTAACAGCTGCATCTATTTCTATACATTGAAAACCATCAATTCATAGCAGTATATCCAATTCTAATACAACAACACAGGGTTTATTTCCACCTTCCTCTCTTCCATATGCGTAAATCCTTTCCCAAGAGTGAAAACCCTGGTTCCCATTGTTTATATGTATTTGTTCAATTGTAGCATAAGTAGTAGTTTCAGAACTACTAACTCATGTGTCTAAGGTTAAAAACAAACAAGAAAGTCTTATTAGAGTTGAACATTTGTTTACATACATATAGAAGACATATTGTCCAAAATGGCATTCGAACATTATTTGAATTAGTTCTGTGGTGTGTGTTTTTTCACCCTTTATGGTGATTATAAAATTTCTTTTAAACTTTTAATACTTTTAAACTATTTAAAGTATAGTTTAATTTGTTTTTGTGTTTATTCCATTTTTGGATTTTTCTTCCCCCCTTTGTTGGTTATATTTTATTTGAAGGAGTATGTGAGCATTCACATAATTTATAAGTTAAAACTATACAAAAAGGAAGTCAGAGAAGAGTCACTCCCTCCAATCAATTTTTCCTACCCCTTTGACACCCTCTACTCTGCCCACCCCATTCTCACCAACCAACTGGATACAACCAATTTCCTTAGTTTCTGCTGCACTTTTCCTATGTTGCAAAAATGTGAATGTACAGGTGTATTTTTGCATTTACCCTTTTTAACACAAATGTGAATGTACAGGTGTATTTTTGCATTTACCCTTTTTAACACAAAAGGTAGAAGACTATCAAAAACATTTTTGCACTATGCTATTTTTTATTTATCAACTAGAGGCCCAGTGCACTGGTAGGGTTCCTAGGCTTGGCTGGCAATCAGGGGCAATCTGTGGGGCGACCAGCAGGGCAATCAGGAGCCCCTACTGGCATCCACCTTGGTTGGCCTGGTGCTGCCCACTTGCCTGCCTGGCCCCTTGCCACCGCTGCTGGTTGCCTCCCTCTGTGGGGAGACCAGCAGAGCAATTGGGAGTCCCGTGCTGGCACCCACGTTGGTTGGCCTAGGGCCTGTGGCCTGGAGGCATCTCCTGTATTGAGTGTCTGCCCCCTGGTGGTCATTGCACGTCATAGCAACCGGTTCCACTGTTTGTTCCACTGTTTGGTCAATTTGCATATTAGGCTTTTATTATATAGGAAATATCTTGGAAATCACTCCAGATAAGTTCATAAAGATTCTTGTTCTTCATAAAAGATATGTGGCACTACAATATGTTGAATAAACCATAGTTTATTCAACCAACTTTTTGTGTGTGGGCTATAGACTTTTTCAATATTTTGCAATTACAAAGACTATTTCAATAAATAGTATAAAATTTCTAGAAGGGATTTGAAGATGAATCCTAGAAAGATGTCTGGGTTAAAGAGTAAATGCACATGTAGTTTAAAGAGTAAATGCACATGTAGTTTTGGTAGACATTGCCAAATACCCCTCCATAAAAACTGTAGCAGAATGTGGGGGTTTTTTATTTTTACAATTTGAGTGGTGAAGTGCTATGTCAGTGAGGTTTAAATTTCCATTTATTTTTATGAGTGAAGTAAAAAAATATTTTTTGTTTAGTGACCATTTTAATCTATTTTGATAATTATTTGTTCATGTTCTTTGCCCATTTATCATATTTTTCACACACACACACACACACACTTTTTTTTGAGAGGTGATAGCTTCTTAATAGCTTTTTCTATATAGACAATGGGCAGTTTAAACTTTGTATCTCTAATAGAGTCAATTTTTGTATTTTTATTTTCCTAGCAAATTATTTATCTAGGTTTCCAAATATATTTGTATAGAGGTTTTAATAGTTACCTCCCTGCCACATCTCTTTCTCTTTATTTCTTACATTTTAATAGCTGTTTCTCTCTTGCCATCTTGTTAAATTCTTTTTGTTTTATCTTTCTTTCTGTATTAAGCCACCTAGTCATTTGTCTATTTTACTAATTCTAAAACACAGAATTTTGATTTATTAATTATATACTTTGATTTTCTATTATCTATTTCATTAGTTTCTGTTTTTGACTATCGTTTTCTTCTTCACTTTAGATTTACTCTACTATTCTTTTTCTTATTTTAATTTTTTTAGTAAAAATGTTTGAGGCAATCATTTTTCTTTTTATCACTACTTGTAAAAGATAGAGTGACTTGACTGTTGTTTTATCAATCTTAAATTACAATGTAGGCAAAGACTCATCAATGATAAATCTCTCTAAAATACTTATTACTATTGTTTTTCTTCCTCTGAGGAGGATATATTTGTATATATTGTCAGATGGTACCCTCTTTTGAAAAATGTATCAACTAAATAAATAGGATTATCAAAATGTCAAAAAGTAAAAAGAGCCCTGGCCGGCTTGGCTCAGTGGATAGAGCGTCAGCCTGGGGACTGAAGGGTCCCAGGTTCGATTCTGGCTGAGGGCACATGCCTGGGTTGCGGGCTCGTTCCCCAGTGGGGGGTGTGCAGGAGGCAGCCAATCAATGATTCTCTCATCATTGATGTTTCTGTCTCTCTCTCCTTCTCCCTTCCTCTCTGAAGTCAATAAAGAAATATATTAAAAAAAATAAAATAAATAAAAATAAAAAGAGCCAAAACCGGTTTTGGCTCAGTGGATAGAGCGTCGGCCTGCGGACTGAAAGGTCCCAGGTTCGATTCTGGTCAAGGGCATGTACCTGGGTTGCGGGCACATCCCCAGTAGGAGATGTGCAGGAGGCAGCTGATCGATGTCTCTCTCTCATCGATGTTTCTAACCCTCTATCTCTCTCCCTTCCTCTCTGTAAAAAATCAATAAAATATATTTAAAAAAATAAAAAAATAAATAAAAGAAAGAACACCTATTTTCATGGAACATGTGATTCTTTTTATAGGCAATATTTTGGGACCTAAATCCTGTGGTTACCACTTTAAACATCCTCAATTTGATTTAATTTGTTAACTTTAAAGTACCAAATGTATCTCAAAGTCCAAAGTTGGCATCATGTTGCTTTTGTAAATCGATGTATGAGAGAGATTTCTGTGAAGAGCCTAGAGAAAAAGATGCATTACTGTTTGGAATCAAATTTGTAACTAACCTGCTTACCATTTCCCCTCTGGGAAGTGTCAATTGAATGATGCACCCTTCTCCACTAGGTCTAAGTAATGCAGCCCTTTTCCACTTAATCTTGAGCATTGCACGTTGAACATGTCAGTAAATTTTGTTTTCACATAAACAAGTAGCCTTGCACTTTTCCTTGAGCAATTCATGCCCACAGCCCGCTGTTGTCTTCAAGGAACCACAGTTACTAAGGAGATCTTCGTACTCACAACTATTGGCTGTAACAAAAACAGATTAGTTCCATGTTATTTTCCTTAGTAGCAGCAAAACAATTCATACTTTCAAAATGCATAGGTGTAGGGAGCCTGGCTGGGCAGTTCAGTTGGTTAGAGAGTCATCCCAATACACCACGGTTGCAGGTTTGATCCCTGGTCAGGGCATATGGGCATATACAAGAATCAACCAATGGATGCATAAATAAGTGGAACAACAAATCAAAGTCTCTCTCTCTCTCTCTCTCTCTCTCTCTCTCTCTCTCTCTCTCTCTCCTCAGTTGGATGCTTATGCTAATAGGATAATTCCAAGCTCTTTAGCAAATAGCATTCGGCAGTGGTATATTCAACTTTTTTCTTCTTTAGTTGATTTATAGCTTTGATATCATCAATATTCTGAATTATAGCTTTATAAAAAGAAGGCTAACTAAAGGTGAATGAATTTGAAAGGTAAAAATCTCAGTGAGGGTCAACTCTATTGTTCATAATTTTAATGAAAGTATCCCAACTATGAAAGACCAACAGGTTTTTTTACTTCTATTTATGAGAACTTTGAAATGATATATATGACATTTATTTTATTTTCTCCTTTTGCAACAGTATGAACCAATTTTGTATACAGATTGAATTTTTGTTATTAAAAAGTACACAAAATTGCTATCAAATTATAGGGTAAGTGATCATTTGTCAAGTCAAACATTATGATTCCAATTGTACTATAAAAATATGATAATCAGCCGAAACCGGTTTGGCTCAGTGGATAGAGCGTTGGCCTGGGGACTGAAAGGTCCCAGGTTCGATTCCGGTCAAGGGCATGTACCTGGGTTGCGGGCACCTCCCCAGTGGGAGATGTGCAGGAGGCAGCTGATCGATGTTTCTCTCTCATCGAAGTTTCTAACTCTCTATCTCTCTCCCTTCCTCTCTGTGAAAAATCAATAAAATATATTAAAAAAATATGATAATCAGCATGATGAACATATTAGCACAAAATAAATTTAATATTTGGTTTGCCTGTCTAGATTGAGCCATAATATTCATCTCACATCTGTAGATTTATAATTTTCATTTTTTCAAAATACCACCTTTTGTCTAATGATACTTTGATGAAATGAACTAGTTACCAGAAACTTGTATAGTTAATATAAATGAGCTCTGCATAGTCACAAAGCCATTGATGGTAGATGTTTCATCATGTTAGAAGTGGTAATATTCTTTTCACTACAAAACATATCTATATATATAAAAGGCTAATTTGCAAAGTGTCCCCTCGGGAGTTTGAACGGGAGACCGGGAGTTCAATCGCTAGCTATGATATGCGCTGACCACCAGGGGGCTGCACAGAATGAAGGAAGAAACCAGGAAAGGGATGCCCAGCCAGAAGCCAGAAGGAAGGCCCTGGCCAGCAGCTGGAAGGCCCCAATCAGCCCTGATCACCAGCCAGGCCTAGGGACCCTACCTGTGAGTGAATTTCGTGCACCAGTCCTCTAGTGTAAGTTATAAAAGTGTATAAAATGTTCCCTTAAACACATTCTGTTGAGGAATCTCTCTGTATTTTGCATCAAGATAGTATTTAAATTGGTAACCCTAGGAGAATTCCTAATCCATAAAAAGAAAAGAAAATATCAACTCTTTATTATAACAGCAGGTAAAATCACTTCAAACTTACTGCATAGTCCATTGTTACAGTTATTGGGGCAACTGGCACAGGGTTCTCCTTGTTGGTAAGGGGTATTCTTTTTACTCACATTATTGCCACTGAAATTTAAAAAACATAGTGTCAAATATTTTTCACTTTGCTGTTTCATTTATACTCCGAGGGTAGCATTAGTCACCAAATATACCTAGTTATTAAATATATTCAAATATGTTACCAAAAGTGAAAAAGTACAATTCCCAATGTGTAATTCAGATGGCCTCCAAATTAAGAAAATACCTCAAACATTGACCCATCTCCTTAACTGTAATTCTGTAGGTTGAACAACTAAATTGGATAACTACAGTCTCAACTTTCCAGAGTATATTTCAACACTCTATCTCCCACGAGACTTGGTTAAATTGGTGAGGCAGTGCACCCCAAAGTGCTGGCTTGGGTTCGAACACATCTCCTACCCAGACAGACAGGAGAAACTCTTGGAGGCTAGAGAGTTGTAGTGTGAAAGAAAATACTCAATGCTACCATATCATGTATATTTGGAAGATGATAAAATATCATAATTTCTCTGATATGTACTAGGGACAGTAAATACTTCTAGGCAGGAACAATGATATTTAAATAGCTAGTGGTGTGTCTGGGGGGGTGGGTTCTCTCATCTCTGCTGCCCCTCATTATTCACTCCACCCCTCACTTCAGATGCCTCCCCTCTCACAGCCAGGCAGTGAGTCTGAGTGCATTCTGCTAGGACTTTTCACTTCTTTCTAGTGGCAAGTCACTGTGAAGGCCACACTTCTCAGATGGGAGATCAAGATCTCCAGGTTATCTACAATCTCAAAATAAATCCCATGGGAGATTTGGTTTTGGGGGTGCCCTTGTCTCTAGTCATAAGGAATTAAAGCTAAGAGATATGTTGAGATTAGATCTTTGATATGTCCATAGGCTTTATTATGGATGACTTCAAACATATTGCTTGTTGAAACAGCATGTTTCCTGCTACAAATCAAGACAGTATGGGGTGGTGCATTATGGAGTTGTTTTTGTGTGTGAAAACTGCTGAGGCCGGCCAGTGTGGCTCAGGGGTTGAATATCAACCTATGAACCAGGAGGTCACAGTTCAATTCCCGGTCAGGGCACATGCCCGGGTTGTGGGCTCCAGGAGGGGGTGTGCAGGAGGCAGCCAATCAATGATTCTCTCTCATCATTGATGTTTCTATCTCTCTCTCTCTCTCCCTCTCCCTTCCTCTCAGAAATCATAAAAAATATATTTTAAAAAAAACTGCTGAGAAACAAAGACTTAAGATGTTAACTTTTTCTGGACTCTGAAGTATATTAAAGATCTCTTGAAAAACCATTGAAACACAAGAGAAGGAATCATTTTTAATGGTAAAAAAATGTAAATGGTTTGTAGATAAACAGGAGCAGAAACATTTTTGCAGAAAAGGCAGAAATCACAATTTTTGATCCCAAATTTGCCACTGCACTACCACCCCTTGCTTAATCATCAAGCATCATTAGGGCATGAAAGCAGTGAGAACTGATGATATCTAACTGAGAGACATGCACACTCCACATGCTCAGGGAATAATCTTGAGCACTTGGGAAAGGCAATTGTGAGAGAAGACATTGTTTTATAATTGAGAAAACAAAGCTTCAAATTTATACTTGGTCTTAGAACTTGGTCTCTTCTCTGGTAAGTTGAATGTATCTCACCTTAAAGATCATTCACCTAATAATCATTTCCAAAGAAATACTTTCCTTTACTGAAACATGTGTTTTTATTCTGATTTGACTAATATATGAAAATTTAAAAATATCAAATTGCAGATGGAAGTATTGACTTTGATCTCTAGAGTGTATACTTACGCAGGACAATAGTGGCAAACGTAGAAGTATTTTAGATTCTCTTGATTAGGACAATAAGCAACTCCACATCCAAGACGGTAAGATGAGTACCAAACAAGCTACAAATCCATAAGGGGATATATAAAGAATAACGTAAGAAAGGGAAAATATTAAAGGACAAATGCCAAAGAAAAACTTGAAAAAATGTTACTACTATAGCTTGCAGCCATGTATTTTATGGAAATATTTACGTTATTGAAACAAAGTCACACACTTTGAAAATATTAAATTTTTATGTGCATTCACCACTCTGTTCATTTGTAATGTTGGAAAAATACAGAGTGCACTTTCCAACCAAGAGTTATGCAAGCCATCAAAACAAAATAATAGCTGCGGGTGAAGTACCAGTCCAATGTTACTGTATTGTACCGATTTGGGCTCTTTTCCCCAAATTGAACCCTGGGATGGGTCATAATTTGAAGAAGCTTTCTATATTAGAGCATTCATGGTAGAAGTATTTTCACTGTTCCCTTTACCTGGGTATAATGTCCAACCACTGCACCGGGAGACTTTGGTCCTGCACCATAAACAAAATCGTGTCTCTCTTCATACCAACTTTGGACTGCACTTGACCACTCATTAGGGTCACTTGACATATAGAGATTCTCACCGCATTTCGTATCTATGAAGGAACAGATCGTGAGGAAAGCAATAAAGCTGCAATGGTAAAAGAAATCAACTATTTGAACACCAGGATCCTTGATATGTCTTCTGTGTTTTTGGAATAGGCTATATGATTCCATGCGTTATAGTTACACAGTCCATACAAAAATACTTGACTGTTACCAAAATTTTTTTAATGAATCAACATAATCAAAATATCATCCTGATTTTAAAAAGTTTCATATTTGTAAAGAAAAAAAATCAGGTACAATTCCACATAATTCAACATATTTTGTGAATACAAAATAAATAATTTCAGAACACCAAATGGCTATACAATATCACAAAAGGACAGTGGATTAGAAATCAGAAAGCCTGGTTAGCTTTCCAATATATCTCACTACATCAGGTTGTGTTCTTGGGTAAGTCATTCCTTCCACATCCTAGTTTATTCGTGAGCAAGTTGGGAGGACCAAATTAGATACTGCTTGAGATATTATTTGCATAATAATCAATAAGCACAAAATGGCATTTATCATAACTATTTCTCCATCAGATACTGTGATTTTAAAAAGCCAAATACAAGTAACATTTATTCATAGTCTTAATGTAATACACTAGAAGAATCCATTCTATTTTATTTGTCCACTATTATTTTATTTTTTCATTTATTCAACAAATATTTACTAATTCACATACTGGTTTTTCGGTCCTCTGGATCACTGTGTTGTAAAGTGCACTTGTTTGCCCACTTCTGGGCATTTGCTGTTGCTTCTCTATCCCATTCCTAATTATTATAAGGAAAAAATATATACACTTAAAAGTTCAACTCCAACAAAACATATGCATTGTAATCTGATTGATAAGATTAATTTGCACTACTTCAAAACTTCTGTAGATGTATTATCTATTTGTCGTTGTTCTTACAATATCTCTGATGTGTCTTTATCTGCCACAATGCCCATTTCCCACAAAGACAGTCCATAGGTGATGTATCTAACAAGAGCAATGACTATTTATGATCGCACAGCAGCCACATCTGGGATTTTTAGTGATGGTACTATTCTAAATACTGACCACCATGTGAAGTATTATAATTATACTAGAGGCCTGGTCCACAAAATTAGTGCATGGGGGTTCCTCAGACCGGCCTGCACCCTCTCGCAATCTGGAACCCCTTGGAGGACATTTGACTGCCAGTTTAGGCCCCATCCCATAGCAGGATGGATCCTAAACCGGCAGTCGGACATCCCTCTCACAATCCAGGACCACTGGCTTCTAACGCTGGCCTGCTTGCCTACCTGATCACCCCTAACCACTCTCCCTGCCTGCCTCATTGCCCCTAACCACTTGCCTGCCTGTCTGCCTGA
>NW_005871159.1:826562-839897 GCF_000147115.1 Myotis lucifugus
TCTGTGAGTGACAGGGGGCAGTGCCCACCCCCTGATCCGCCCTGCTCTGTGGTGTGACAGGGGGGAGCTCCTCAACCCCCTGATCGGCCCTGCTCTGTGCATGACAGGGGGAAGCTCCTCAACCCCCTGATGGGCCCTGCTCTGTGCGTGACAGGGGGGAGCTCCCCAACCCCCTGATCGACCCTGCTCTGTGTGTGACAGGGTACGGAGCCCCAACCCCCCTGATGGGCCCTGCTCTGTGAGTGACAGGGGCAGCGCCCCAACCCCCTGATTGGCCCTACCCTGAGCATGAATGAGGATGGCATTGCAACCTCCCAATCTGCCCTGCTCTGAGCCTGACCAGGGGCTGCACCTAGGGATTGGGCGTGCCCTCTGCCACCCGGGAGCAGGCCTAAGCCAGCAGGTTGTTATCTCCTGAGGGGTCCCAGACTGTGAGAGGGCACAGGCCGGGCTCGAGTGCACACATTTTTGTGCACCGGGCCTCTAGTTGTTTTATAATTGAGAAAACAGAGGTTCAAATTTATACTTGGTCTGAGAACTTGGTCTCTTTTCTGGTAAGTTGAATGTATCTTACCTTAAAAATCATTCACCTAATAATCATTTCCAAAGAAATACCTTCCTTTACTGAAACATATGTTTTTATTCTGATTTGGCTAATATATGAAAATTTTAAAATATCAAATTGCAGCCAAAACCGGTTTGGCTCAGTGGATAGAGCGTTGGCCTGCAGACTGAAAGGGCCCAGGTTCGATTCCGGTCAAAGGCATGTACCTGGGTTGCGGGCACATCCCCTTAGGAGATGTGCAGGAGGCAGCTGATCGATGTTTCTCTCTCATCGATGTTTCTAACTCTCTATCTCTGTCCCTTCCTCTCTGTAAAAAATCAATAAAATATATTTTAAAAAAATATATCAAATTGCAGATGGAAGTATTGACTTTAATCTCTAGAATGTATACTTACGCAGGACAATAGTGGCAAACGTAGAAGTATTTTAGATTCTCTTGATTGGGACAATAAGCAACTCCACATCCAAGACGGTAAGATGAGTACCAAACAAGCTACAAATCCATAAGGGGATATATAAAGAATAACGTAAGAAAGGGAAAATATTAAAGGACAAATGCCAAAGAAAAACTTGAAAAAATGTTACTACTATAGCTTGCAGCCATGTATTTTATGGAAATATTTACATTATTGAAACAAAGTTACACACTTTGAAAATATTAAATTTTTATGTGCATTCACCACTCTGTTCATTTGTAATGTTGGAAAAATACAGAGTGCACTTTCCAACCAAGAGTTATGCAAGCCATCAAAACAAAATAATAGCTGCGGGTGAAGTACCAGTCCAATGTTACTGTATTGTACCGATTTGGGCTCTTTTCCCCAAATTGAACCCTGGGATGGGTCATAATTTGAAGAAGCTTTCTATATTAGAGCATTCATGGTAGAAGTATTTTCACTGTTCCCTTTACCTGGGTATAATGTCCAACCACTGCACCGGGAGACTTTGGTCCTGCACCATAAACAAAATCGTGTCTCTCTTCATACCAACTTTGGACTGCACTTGACCACTCATTAGGGTCACTTGACATATAGAGATTCTCACCGCATTTCGTATCTATGAAGGAACAGATCGTGAGGAAAGCAATAAAGCTGCAATGGTAAAAGAAATCAACTATTTGAACACCAGGATCCTTGATATGTCTTCTGTGTTTTTGGAATAGGCTATATGATTCCATGCGTTATAGTTACACAGTCCATACAAAATGCTTGACTGTTACCAAAATTTTTTTAATGAATCAACATAATCAAAATATCATCCTGATTTTAAAAAGGTTCATATTTGTAAAGAAAAAAAATCAGGTACAATTCCACATAATTCAACATATTTTGTGAATACAAAATAAATAATTTCAGAACACCAAATGGCTATACAATATCACAAAAGGACAGTGGATTAGAAATCAGAAAGCCTGGTTAGCTTTCCGATATATCTCACTACATCAGTTTGTGTTCTTGGGTAAGTCATTCCTTCCACATCCTAGTTTATTCGTGAGCAAGTTGGGAGGAACAAATTAGGTACTGCTTGAGATATTATTTGCATAAAAATAATCAATAAGCACAAAATGGCATTTATCATAACTATTTCTCCATATACAGATACTGTGATTTTAAAAAGCCAAATATAAGTAACATTTATTCATAGTCTTAATGTAATACACCAGAAGGATCCATTCTATTTTATTTGTCCACTATTATTTTATTTTTTCATTTATTCAACAAATATTAGTAATTCACATACTGGTTTTTCGTTCCTCTGGATCACTGTGTTGTAAAGTGCACTTGTTTGCCCACTTCTGGGCATTTGCTGTTGCTTCTCTATCCCATTCCTAATTATTATAAGGAAAAAATATATACACTTAAAAGTTCAACTCCAACAAAACATATGCATTGTAATCTGATTGATAAGATTAATTTGCACTACTTCAAAACTTCTGTAGATGTATTATCTATTTGTCATTGTTCTTACAATATCTCTGATGTGTCTTTATCTGCCACAATGCCCATTTCCCACAAAGACAGTCCATAGGTGATGTATCTAACAAGAGCAATGACTATTTATGATCGCACAGCAGCCACACCTGGGATTTTTAGTGATGGTACTATTCTAAATACTGACCACCATGTGATGTATTATAATTATACTAGAGACCTGGTCCATGAAATTAGTGCATGGGGGTTCCTCAGACCGGCCTGCACCCTCTCGCAATCTGGAACCCCTTGGAGGACATTTGACTGCCAGTTTAGGCCCCATCCCGTAGCAGGATGGATCCTAAACCGGCAGTCAGACATCCCTCTCACAATCCGGGACCACTGGCTTCTAACTGCTGGCCTGCTTGCCTACCTGATCACCCCTAACCACTCTCCCTGCCTGCCTCATTGCCCCTAACCACTTGCCTGCCTGCCTGATCACCCCTAACCACTTGCCTGCCTGCCTGATCTCCCCTAACCCCTCTGCCTGCCTGCCTGCCTGATTGCCCCTAACCACCTCTGCCTCAGCCCCCGCCACTACGGCTGCGTCTGGAAGGACATCCGGAATGATGTCCAGAAGGTTGTTCGGCTGTCCAGTCTAATTAGCATATTATGCTTTTATTATTATAGATTTTGATAGTAATAAACTGGTCTAGATCAGTCCCAATTCCATTTGTAGCCCACTGTTATCATATAGGAGATATTTAGTTTTCAGAGACGGCGCCCTGGAAAGGGTGCTATTTACCCTCAATGGCACTGATTCTTAAAGAAAGGGGGTTTATTTTAGACTAGGAAAGAGAGCGAAGAAACAAATGTAACAGCTTCACATTTGATGCCTGATGGTCTGGTTTCTAATTCTGCCTTCCCAAATTTTTAACTCTGTAAACTTGATGAGTTGTTACCATTATAAAGTAAAACTAAGAATTTCTTCCCATAACATAACTCAAATGAAATAGCAAAACAGAGGCAGAATGTTGTAAGCCACAAAGTTCTTCACAGATGCCAACTACCAGCTTGTTCCCACCACGTTCCTTAGATTACTGCTTCTTACCATCCTTAGCATGTTGCTGGCAGATGGAGAGACTGATTTCCTTAATTCATTGTGTTTATTTACAATCTCTTTTTGGATATTTGTTTGAGTGGTTAACAAAGCAGAAAAGGCTGGATCCTAAAGGGAAATAAAATTGGGGTTTTAAAAACATTTTTGAAAAATATTTAACATATAAGAGTAAATAAGTTAATTCAAGGAAGCAAGGACTGCTATGAAAAGTATTCAGTTAAGCGAATATTAGTTGTCAAGCATTGCCAATGAATCTCAGCCAAATCTATGAAAAATAGGAAAGAAGTAACTTGAAGATTTGAGAATGGAAGTGTAATTTGTGGCATGACAAAATTTTAAACATTGTTTAAGGCCACAAATGCCCATTTCTAGTTCTAGGGATTCTTAATATGACATATGAGTGATAGTATTTTATAACCACAAAGGTGCACAATAGGAACCCTAAGACATATTCATTTACATTTGATCAGGCTGCAGCAAAGGGAATAAAGGGGAGGTCAAGGTTCATCCTAGATTTGGAGGGAACTTTGACCTGGCATGGTATCTGTATTTAGAGACAGAATCTATTTAAAATGTATTAGAGAAAGAATATTTAGTCTCAGTTGAAATGCATTAAAAATTCTACATAACTCATTCTACCTATTGTGGTCAGATTTTATGAAATCACTCAAAAGACAATTTTTCAATATTAACAAATCTCCAAGGTAATTTGGAGGAAGCAAAGTCATCCAGTTAATGGACTCTTGCTGATTCTTTCCCTTTATTAACAGAAATATAATTAAGGTATTAAATCAATCACCAATACTTATTGATTTATCTTTGTGTGTGGGTGTGTGGGGGTCTAAGTCGGAAGGGAGAGTAGGGTGTGTGAATTGTTCCATAAAGTTCATGTAATTTAATGACCTAAATCTATGATTATCTAAAATACTATTTCAACATGTATTCAATATAAAAACTATTAATGCGATATTTTCCTCTCCTTTTATACTAAATCTCTTAAATCTGGAATGTATTTTACACTTTGCAGTACAGCTTATTTTAGACAAGCCACATTTCAAGTGTTCAATAGCCACATGTGACTAGCAGTTACTGTACTGGACAGTGCAGCCTTGGACTTTCATCTAGGTAATTGTGCTAAGTGCTCTGAGCAACCAGTGAGTACTTTGTGATGGGCCAGACAACCCCGCTCTTCCCACTCTCAAAGTGCCTTGCCATCCCACAAAGTTGCCTGGATAGGGCTGGAAGAATTTTCCACTCTAACATTACCTTACGTTCTGCAGGTAAAGATGGAAGCAGGACAGCAGCCAGAAACACCACCAGTGAGAGTAAAGCCATTGCTGGGAAGTAAGTCAAAAGAGAACAAAGTAGTTCTGCATTGAAACTAGTAGTACATGAACAAGAGGGGAAAATCAATGTAGTGATCATGGTTATCTCACAGCCACTGTGACTCCCAAATTCGTAATGTAACAAGAGAAGACTGCCATATGGTGCCAGTAGAATAATAGTGGAACTAACATTGTCTCTGGTAGGGACAATCTATATATATATATGAAAGCCTAAGCGACTGTTACGACTGAACAATTGGAATGACCAGTCGGCCAGCCACTATAACGCTCACTGACCACCAGGGGGCAGATGCTCAACACAGGAGCTGCCCAATGGTGGTCAGTGCGTTCTCACAGCCAACTTCCCATAGCCCCTCCCCCCAGCAAGACCCCTCTCTTACGGCCCCTCTCCCGGGCTGGCCCAACCCCCCCTATTGGCCCCTATTGGGAGGTCTGGCCGGCCAGCCCCTCTGGGCCCTTCCCCTCAGCGACCCTCCCCCATAGGCCTTAATCACCGGCCAGGCTGAGAGAACCCACCCATGCACAAATTCGTGCACTGAGCCTCTAGTAAAATATAAACTGACAAACATGACTGATGCCCTTAAAGTATATATAATATATATAAATTTTCACATTTTTACCTTTTTCTATTAAAGATAGTTCTAGTTCAATTGTTTCAAAGTTATAAACATGGGAATTATTTATAGCATCTATTTTAGAATGAAATATAAAGAGTTCATTTAAGTTTCAATTTGATATAGTGAGTAAAATTTACTTGATTCTCTCAATAATAAAAATTTAACCATAAAGTTTTGAAAACCATAGATAGATTAAATATGTCATTTTATCATTGGAAAAATAAAAATGATTGACAACATGTTCACATTACAATGCATGAGTCATCACTTACTATTGGTCCTCAGAGCAGGATGCAGTATCTGCTTTACCTGGTAGAAGAAGGGAGGTGAAGAGAAGGTCAGAGCACCATATGTATTTCACCTACTTGTGTTTCTGCAAATTCTGGTTGCTCCAGTAAATCTAAGTCAATAAATTTTTGAAACAGAATTTTTTACACCAATAGCTTAAAATTTCATTGTCAGTTCTCTGACATTGTTTTTGACATTGATTCCCATGTAGCTTTTAATCTGAGTAAAACATGCCCTTCTTCCCTAACCAGCCTTCTCTTCTTAGGCGCCCTAATATTTGGATGCTGCCCTTTTGGCCTAGTATTTTTATAACCACTCAAGACAAGTTAATCACTTCAAAGGTAATTTCAATCCTACTTTGTGGCTGAACTGCTGTGGCTCAGCTTTCTGTGACATTGACTTCCTAGTTAACAACTTTCTATAGCTTATTGGTTGCAAACATAGTTTTTAAAAACATAAGTGCTGGGAAACCCTCTTGGAAATCCAGTTTTCTCTTCTGTAAAATGTGGATTATCTTATCATCTATTTGCCTTGAAAACTGAAAGGCATAAAATACCTTAAAATAATGCCTGGCATAGAATACTCAGTAAATGGAAATTATTAATATTTTCATTATTATCCTTTATACTGTATGGTAGTTTTCTGGGCTCCTAAGAGCTTCCGTAAATGCATGTTGTTTGATTAAACTTCTAATTTCAAAAGTGTTTCTAATACCTGTATTTATTTATTTTTTTGCATGTATGGGGGATTTTATAGTTTGCATAAATAAAAATCTAAAAATTTAAGGCACAGTGTATAACTATATAAATATTACAAACCGGCCACTGTTGGACAAGTGAAGAAAGTAAAATTCAAGAAACATAAAACCTTCATAGGTCATTATCTTCTACTACAATCAAAACAGTTTCTAGTTTTCTAGGGAGAGAAGATTCAGATCACCTTTAGATATGTATGCCTTCACTGGATAGCCAAATATCTGAGTTGAAGGTACTATCTCAAATGAAGTTAAATACAAATTAGAGGGGAAGCGTCAGGTTAGCATGCTTTAGAGCTACTGGCAAACTATAACTTACTGTGACATTAATTACATAATCTGCTGATTAACCCTTTAAGCACTAAATTATGTAGATTTTACATCCATGACTAAAAAATTACCATCACATGCCATACGTGAACCACCACACCATGAATCCATTAACCAAAGATTCCTAATGAAGAATTATCTTTCATAAGTTCTTCAAATTTCAGTTAAAATACTGAACTTTAGTGGCCAGATGTTCACATTCATTGATTACATAGTTCCATAATAGGTCCACTGTATCTATGTTGTAAGTTTCTTTGTATTTTATATAGATACATTTAAGATTGAAAGGTTAGTGCTATTCACATGGTTATTCACAATCATTCATTTCTAAAAGCTCTTTAAGCTTGTGAATAGGCTTTTAAGAGCAGCATTATCTGAAATAGGCCACACATTCTTCCTTACCCCTATTTAGTTATTAATCGAAGTCATACAGCTCTCTCTTAAGGTTCTGAACACATATTTAGGGATATTTTCAAAATTAGTTTCTTACTCTACTTTTGTAAGTTGGCTAATAACACAGTGGGTAGAGAGATGGCCAACACAGGCCAGATAAACTGTCTACTCTACTGTTGTTACTTTGAAGTGGTGAATGACAAGTACTTTCATTGTGCTGCCACTGCACCTTGTACAATATTTAACAGTGAGCCCCTGAAGGGTTAAGTCTTCATCTGTCCCCCAATCCCACCCTCCTCCCTGAAACTACTTGGCCCATAGGAGACACTCAGGAGTGACATAACCAGGATGCCAGGTGGGTAATCACTGGGTATTACCACTTGAAAACAAATACATTAATAAATTCATTCAGTAACCAGTGTTTTTAACCTTATGTTCAAAGTTAGGTATTTATTTTGAATAACTACTGAAAAGAGAATACAAGATTAAGTAACCTGCATTAACAAAATGGAAACCCATGTTAATATTCAGTATTATAAACTCAATCGCCTTTCCATAAAATAGTTATTTTCAAAGAAAGAAAGTTCAAAGTGCTTTTATCTTGCTCCTTTTATTACATACTCAGTGAACTACCCTTAGTATAAAATCATGACCAGCCTGTACTTAGCTTCCCTCTCTCCTCCCCTGGCCTCGATTTAGCATTTCGTGTACAATCAATAATTTATCCTTTACATCAGCCTGAGATTATTCTTACAGAAAGAAAAATGGTCATTTTTTTATTCCTTTAAACCCACATGCATACATAGTTGAAAGGTTGGCTGCCATTCCCTCCTTCCCCCCACTACTTACTAATAGAAAAGTACTGTGCCCTTTGTTGCAGATGTTTTAAAACCAGGATATCAGGGTTCTGCTGGGGTGTCTACAGGAAGAGCATGGTGTATGGTTCCATAATCCTGAAACAGGGCAAAAGAGGGCATTTAACATAAAGATGTGGAGACTGGGTAGAATCACTCATCTCTAAACTTAAAACTCGACACAACTGTTTAGCATTGTGCTCTAATACTTCGCTGTATTTATTTGGTCTCACCATTAAGACCATACCCTCCTTTTGAGATCAGACTGTTTTGATGTTCTTGTATTTTATTCAAATACTAAAAAGTAAATGTCTGCTCACACACCGACATCCTTGGAATATCACAACATATTTTCAAGATTCACAACTCCTCATCTAGGCCTGTAACCTATATGCTCTTTAGAAGATAAACTCTGTAAGTAGACACCCACATAATGGGCATTTACAACACAGATTTTGGTCACACCTATATTTCTCTTCATGTCATTTCCTGAAAGCCAGGAGATGACATAAAGCCCAGAAGATTCAACAACCACAATTCTACTTGTTTGTGATAATACATAGTTTCTAATAACTGCACTCAAAACATAAGAAGCGAAACTTCTCGAGTTGCTTCGTGGAAGGCCAGATTTAGAAATGACTTTAGGCTTCGGCTATGACTCAGAGCTCACCGTGTGAACAGAATGATTTTTCGTTAAGATAGGCAAAGAGTTTCAATAGGACTCACATAGACACGCACATTGAAAGCCTCTGGCGAATGGGCACTAAGCAACACAGAGAAACACTCTACCCGGTGCACTGATTCAGCCAAGGATGGGTACCAGAGGGACAAAGAGTATTGAGGATCACAAGACCCCTCACATCACAGATCGTCCTCTCCCCTGTCTTTACCCCACCTCCCCCGCCCTGGTCATTTCCAATTTCCCAGCCTGTTCTACTTCTTACCCTGGCTCCTGGGCCCAGATCTTCCTGCTTCAGGGCCAGAGCCAGGGACGGGCTGCAACTGGCCCCTCCTACGGCTGCAGCACCCGTGAAACCGCCGGTCAGCCACGTGGGCGCCACGTCACAGGGCTTTGTGCTGCAGCGCAGTCAGGCTAACCCGGTTCTTCCCCCAACTCCCCCCAGGTCCCTCCAGGGCTGCCCTGGAGAAAATCCTACACATTCTCCCTTGTAAACAGCAGAGATCTGCTTTTCTCTCATTACCATGATGAGGAAGGCACATGTCTGCTCACACACCCGGACAGTACAAAGAGGATGGCGATGTAGCAGGATTTAAAATGCCCCGGGCGTGGCTGAAAAGCAGGTGTCCCTTTACAGACAAGATCCCCTGAGTCAGCGCGGGCCAGAATTTAAAGAACAGACTGGAAAAGTCTATTGATACTTAAGTTTTCAGTGCTATACCAGTGTGATGGGAACAGTGAGCTCAGGGTTACATAGATCAAGTTGGCATTTTTGGGTTTGCTCATAAACACTCTATGTCCGTGTCCTGCTTTATTTTTCCGCACCTGTTTTGTTGTCAGGAAATTCAAAGAGAGTCACAGGAACACAGGACCGAGTCTTAGGAAAATGCCCAGAATTCCTGATCGAAGGCTGCTGGCTTCCAAGTTCAGCAGCTATATGGGGTGTGGTTTGAAGCTGTGTTGCCTCTCTTCACAGAGGACAGATGGTTACTAGATACATTTTCTGCTCTGCTTACTTGTTTTCAACATTTAAAGGAATGAGTTAATATATTACTTAGAGCAGCGGTTCTCAACCTGTGGGTCGCGACCCCTTTGGGGGTCAAAGGACCCTTTCACAGGGGTCGCCTAAGACCATATATAATTACATATTGTTTTTGTGATTAATCACTATGCTTTAATTATGTTCAATTTGTAACAATGAAAATACATCCTGCATCAGATATTTACATGACGGTTCATAACAGTAGCAAAATTACAGTTATGAAGTAGCAACGAAAATAATTTTATGGTTGGGGGTCACCACAACATGAGGAACTGTATTAAAGGGTCGCGGCATTAGGAAGGTTGAGAACCACTGACTTGGAGGATATGTTGGATCTAAAGATGTCAAACCAAAGATTATCACCCATCACCTGCTAGCTCTCTGTGCTCATGAAGAGAGGCTTGAAATTTCTCCCCAACCCTTTGAAACTCACATAGGCTCCCCTGTAACAAGACGGCCTTGTTTCACGGTGCTGAGCGCCACTTTCTCTTTGCAATGTTAAAATTCCAAGTGACGACTGCACAGACATTATTTTCATTCTCCTCTGCTCTTTCAGTTCAATTACAACTGGCTTAAAAGTCCTGGGATTTACAAGTCATCTGATATTGCTTTACTCTTATGGTTACATGAAATCAAAGGTAACTCCTGACAGAGGGTTTCTCTAAGTGTTTATAAATCCATTCCCAGATCTTCCTCACGTCTATATTTTATGTTTTGGACAAATCTTGCTTCGATTATTAATTTAACATTTCGGATACTTAGATTACAGGCGCCTCTCACAGACACCAGAGAGGCATTACTGGACAGCCCCCTGGGTCAGCCCACTTGATTCTTGTCATGCTCGTAGGAATCAATTCAAATGAGTGACTCCAGATAATTGCATTGTGTTAAAACAAATTTATTAAGCAAGTAAACCATGCAAATGGAGTAAAGGGTAAGGCAAGAAATCTATCATCCGGCTGAAAGTGGGGATGGACTCTCTGGGCTAATTTGAGGAGCGAGCGTGGTGGAGCGGGGTGGGGAGGGTGTGCCTTATATACTTTTCTGACTATAGATTTTAAAATTTATCTGCTAGATATCTTGGTACTGGTGAACTCTTTTTAAAAAAATATATTTTATTGATTTTTTACAGAGAGGAAAGGAGAGGGATAGAGAGTTAGAAACATTGATGAGAGAGAAACATCAATTAGCTGCCTCCTGCACACCCCCTACTGGGTATGTGCCTGCAACCAAGGTACATGCCCTTGACCAGAATCAAACCTGGGACCCTTGAGTCCGCAGGCCGACGCTCTAGCTGCTGAGCCAAACCGGGTAGGGCCTGGTTAACTCTTTTACTTTGCCAGTATTTATGAGAAACACCTGGCAATTTTATCTTTACAAGCCCAGGGAATTTGCTGGCTTCACTGTTCATGGAGTGAAATAAACTGCCTCCCCTTTTGTTTTTCCTTTTCCAAAACGACTGACTTCTTTGTTTAGTGAGACAGATTTTTTTTCCTTTATTGATTAAGGTATTACAAATGTGTCCTTTTCCCCCCCATTGTAGTACTCCTTCTTCTTTCCTTCCTCCGTTTGGGGGGAAGAGGCATTAAAAAATCCCCTTCTCCAATAAGCCAGTTGGAGAAAGATAAATATCACATGATCTCACTCATATGTGGGATATAATGATCAACATAATTTGATGAACAAGAATAGATCCAGAGACAAATGGTAGGGGAGAGGGGGTTATAGAACAACTAAAGGACTTGTATGCATGCATATTAACATAACCAATGGACACAGACACTGGGGCGGTGGGGGCTTGCCCAGGGTGGAAATGGCTGGGATGGGGGGTGGGGGTCAATTGGGGAAAAAGGAGACATATGTAAAACTTCAGACAATAAAAAAAATCCCCTTTTCCCCCCCTCCCCTTCCTCCTCTCTTCTGGATTCTTTCAGTTGTGGGGAGGGGTATTTGCTCTCAAGTGTCCTTAGTTGGGGAAGATAATGGCTTGTTATTTACAAGCTAGCTTCAAGCTCCCTAAATTGTTTGGCCTTGTTCAATTTTCTTGGCTTAGTTTCCTATTCCACTTGCTTAAAAATTTTTCTAGCTTCTCACTACCCTGTAACACATAGCCACAAAATTGCTGCTCACTTTTTAGAAATAGAATTATTTGGTACATGTGTTCTTTTTATAGTGCAAAACAATTCATTGTTATCCTATAATATGCTATAATTTACTGTGAATGTCCTATTTTTTATTCTTGGAGGCACCATATCTCCATGATTACTATTTGTCCTCATGGAGAATGTCATAATGAGAGCAATTTGAATATTGTAATAATAGATATTGCCAGGGAAATGTATATAGGGGTGGGCAAAAGTAGGCTTACAGTTGTCCATATGGAAAATAATGTAATAATTAATAAATAATAATAATAATATGAGAACAAACTTTCAAGTACTCATAACTATAAACCTACTTTTGCCCACCCCCTGTATTGGAGAAATTGACTATATCTCTCTTGATTATTGGTATAATTCCAAAGCTTAGCACAATACTAGATAGGTGGCAGTTTGTAAATATTAGTTCAGTGACTTAATATTAGCCTGGCTTAGATTTCTAGAGAATTCAGAGAAAAGGACATGTCATCTCTTTTCTTTAAGGTGTATAGTGCTGTGGGAAAGATAAATACGTACGAACATTACCAGGTAGTGCAGTTTAGTGCTAAAAGTTGAAACAGGAAATATATGCAGCAATTGGAAGTTCTTTCAGTTGCTATTATCTGGGTAAAAACTAGATGGTAGCGTTTCATTTGAACCTCTGAAAATGTATCTGATTTGATCAGGAAGGAAAACAAGTTTTGTATGCTTGGTATGAAGAGCAGAAGCAAACAAATCAGTGTATAATAAAGGCATATGTAGGTCAGAATGTTAGGCTGTAGAAAATGTGGGGGAAGCTTTGTAGAGAAGTCTAAGGAGATTTGCCTTCTTTATATAACATGGGGAAGTAATTTTACTGGTGTTTAGAGAAAAGGGAAATTACACGATCAAATATTATTTCATGAAAGCTACCTGATCGCACTGTGCGGATGATTTGCAGAGCTGAGAGATTGGTGATGGAAAAAATATGAGTGTGGTGACAATTAATTTTAAAGCAGTAGAAATAGAACAAAAGGTTGGGGTGTGAAGAGTTTTTTAAAAAAAGCAGTGTTGCCCTAGCCAGTTTGGCTCAGTGGATAGACTGAAGGGTCCCAGGTTCGATTCCAGCCAAGGGCACATGCCCAGGTTGCTGGCTTGATCGCCAGTCGGGGGGATGCAGGAGGCAGCCAATCAATTATTCTCTCTCATCATTGATGTTTCTATCTCCCTCTCCCTCTTCCTTCCTCTCTGAAATCAATAAAGAAATCAATAAAAATATATATTCATATATATATATATATATATATATATATATATATG